>NC_056744.1:708373400-708590900 GCF_019279795.1 Protopterus annectens
TCAGCCATTTGCAGCCTAGTTACATTTATTTATTTATTTATTTATTTGTAGTTTGATTACCGGGGAAGTCCACTGGGCCAAATTGACCCATTTTCAGTGGAGGGCTGGAGAGAAAAGCTCCAAGATGCATTATACAATTTAGATACAACTGATAGGCACTATTAAAGATAATATTATGTAGAATAGTTAGTCATAAATGCATTCAATATCATGCATAGTTAACAAACTCATTAAGCTTGAAGGTAGGGATTATACAGTTTCATTTGAGGAAAACAGATATGTGTTAGGTGTGGAAACAGTTTACATACAAACCTTTTAAGAAAATGTAAATACGCTTTACATACACACATCAACAGTAGAATGCTATTTACAATATTTACAAGGTTGGGCTGTGTGAAGGTAGCTGTAGGAGTTGTTGAGAGCTTAGAGAGAAGCTATAGAAATTGTTGAGAGCTTAGATAGGCTCATAGGAAGATAACTTTGAGAGTTGTAGAGCTCATGATCCCACATTGAATTCACCAAGACATAATTTTATACCAGACCACCAACAGGATGAATTACTTTGGACCTAGTTAGATCCCCTTTCTGTAAGGGCTTTAGGGGGTGTACATACAGTTGCCCACACATTCATCCAGGCTAAACTTAAAAAGGGTCAAGAAATTTCTATGATTTACATCCAAGGGGAATCTAGTCCATAAAAGGTTCATTCTCTGTGACAGATCCCTGTCATGTCAGCATGTCGTATTTATATTGCAGTGGAAGTTCAGATCTCTTGGAAAAGTGTTTAAGGCATTACCAGTTTTGTGTATATAAAGGAGTGAAGCTCTGCAGGCTATGCAGTGGTTCTTTTCTCAAAAGTCAATAAAACTATGAAAAGAGTGAGAGTACTTTACGGCAGTCAGAGCAACTCAAGGTGGACATGCCCTTTATTGTCTTAGTAAGGAAAAGCTGGGGTCTCTCAAGTTGGACCATATGCTTTAATTAAGTACATGCTAGAGAGCTTTATACTGTATAACTGTCCTGATAAAGGATGAATAGAGGAGGAGGAGGAGAATTTCCTTGGATCTAGAAGACATACTCCTGGTGATTAGTCTAGCTAGATAAAAGGATTCCCTAGGAACAGTGGTAACATGGTGGTAAAAGGATAGCTCGTTGTCAATGAAACTGCCCAAGTCCCTCATTCCAAGTCAGTTTGTAGTGGGGTGTTACCTATGTGACAGGAGCATGGGTGCCCAGGTTTGTTAAAAGGACACAGTACTGCATTGCTTGCAATTTAATTTGAAGGCATGGGCTAAGCACCTATTTTTACTGCACATAAGGCCCACCTGGAGAATCCAGTGGTGGAAAATCCCAGTTTCTCATCATCACCACACTTCATCACCCACAGGTCTTTGGTATTGCCCCTGACATCAGAGAAGTAGATACCAAAGAAAATTGGCCCCAATACTAATTTCTAGGATACACTTCTCTGGTAACTAAGCTTTGGTTGATAGTGTGCTTTCAACACTAATAGATTCGGCTCTGTCAGTGAGTCATTTTTCTGTCTAGTGGGTGAATATTGATTTACATTTAATTTTATTAGCTTATCAATGATGCCTGGATACAGAATGCTGTCAAAGGTTTTGATGAAGTTGAAGTGAGCAGTGTGATCCAATTTACCTCAGTTTGATGCCTCGGTGACTTGTTCATAAAAGTCTACCATGTGTAAAACGCAAGGTCTGCCTTTAACAAGCAAAACCTGGTTTGGGTTCAGGGTTCTAGACTGCCTTTGTCTTTTCTAATTTGCTCCATATTGATGTTCTCCATTGCCTACAGATAAGGCTAATGGGACATAAGGCTTTATAGTTTCCTGGATCAATAGTGGGTCCCACTTTGTGGGGCAAGATGACTATAACAGTTCTTCATCCCTCTGGCACAAATCCAGTGGAGAAGATGAGGCTGCACAGACTTAATAATGAATCAGCCAGATGCTGTTTGGTGCTGACAGAAGACAGCCTGTCACATTATCCAGGTCCACAGAGCTTGTCCTCTTAGTCTTGAAAGGAATACTTGGTACTTGTGAAGAGGTGATTGCAGAGGTGGCATATGCATACTAATGTGTTGCAAATAATTAGACAGAGATAGGGATTAACATTTGAGACATATTGTTACCCTGCAGGAGTTTTCTTTGAAGATGGATGATTTTAAAGAGAAGCTGGAAAATCTTAAAACAAGCAGTCAAAAACAGGCTGACACCCTCAAGGAAATGCTACAACACCAGACAAGGATAACAGGAATAGCAGTTTCACTAAAGGACTTAGAAAGCAGACTTAAGGAAGAGGAAACCCAGAAAGAACTGCTTCTTAAACAAAACAGTCGGTTGGTTAATAAAGTTGATGACTTGGAAAATAGGGAGAGGAGAAATAACATCAGGATTTTCGATTTACCTGAAAACACAGAAGGTGAGGATATTATTTCCTTTTTATCAAGTTGGATTCCTGACATTTTAAATTTAAAAGAAGGACTTTCCTTTGGCATTGAAAGGGCACACAGAGCTCTTGGGAAACTTGCTACTAACTCAAACTCTCCTCCTAGGTCAATAATTATCAAATTTCTTTCATACTTGGACAAGGAACTGATTTTAAGATCTGCTTGGAGGAAGGCACCTCTAAAATATAAACAGAGCCTGATAAGATTTGATAATGACTATTCATCTAGAATAATGGAACAAAGGAAAAAAGTGTGGCCAGTGATAATGTTTCTGAAAAAAAATAACATCAAAGCACAACTTGCATATCCAGCTAAGATATGAATACTGTATGCTAACGCGATGAGGACTCTTATTGACTTAGAGGAAGCCTCTTTGTTTATTAAAACTAATAATGTGATTACTTTACTAAAAGATATGGATTGGATGTCACCTCTCTCAAGAGAACAAAAGAAACAAATGTCTGGACAGATGACAAAAAGAAGCAAAAGACTGATACTGTTACAGCCAAATCTCTCAAAGCATCTACTATGATATGAATTGTTCTAACATTACTTTCAAGGACCAATTTTACTGCTTGGAATTTTAAAACAAATGTAAATAACTACTGGAATCTTTATTTATCTATATTTTTTGAAAATAGTTGACACATGAGAGTTTTCACATTACCTGAGGTATGTAAAACAGGGTACTTTTCTTTCACAGAAGGAGGGTTATATAGCACATAAAATATTTATACTGTAAATCAACATACATAGTATATGTGTATTTTCTCTTAATTTTTTTTCTTTTCTTTCTCTCCTCTCTTTTCTCATTATTTATTTTAACTGCATCTTGTCTCCTTTCTAAATTCTCTCCTATTTATTATACTAATATAGTCTGTATATATTTAATAACTCACTATCTATACATACATAAATAATAGTCTAAAATAATCTAGTTTTAAGGTAGACTAATTGGAATAGTGAAATTAATTATTACAATATTTATTAAATTAATGATAGTCACTGTTATGCTTATTGGGATTGGGGACATGTTCGTGATTAACTCTGAAATGTTCCATTCATGTATATATGTCCTTTGAATTACTTCCTTTTAGTAGTAACAAATAAATAAAAAAAAAGGAGGGAAAAGTATACTGTTAGTCAAGAGAAGTGAAGCTTTCTTCACATTCTATTTGCGTTGTCATAGCAACAGTAAACAATTGCTGCAGTTTCTAAGGACACTGTGACTCTGCAAAGTGCATTTAGCCTCACAGTTAATAAATAATAAGAAAAGGTTATGTTGCTTAGTTATTAAAATGAAAAACAACCTAAACAAGGTGAAATAAGTGCATAATAGGATTATTTGTAAATATTTTATGATTTATCCTCATAGGATTACATATTCCTGAAACACAACTGAAATGTTCCCAAACTACATGTGCACTGAAATGTAGCTGTTTGATTAAAAAGTATTACTCACTTTAATATGCTGATTTCACAAGCTGTCTGCACTGTAAAAGTTACATTTTATATGTTACTTGAAATTGTCAGTCTCTAGAGCATATGAAAAGTTACATATTACTTTTTGCAACATGTTCCCCAGGGTTCACTAATCTTCCGTGTAAGACTAAATTAATCTTACACAGAAGAGCCAGAGTAAGATGGCAGCGTGCCATGCATATTAATGAGGGCATACTGCCTCAACTCTAAAACTAACACGGAGCATGGATGAGTGTAGGGGGCGTGTTGGACTGCAGATCAGTCCAAAAATCCACGCCCCTGCAAGTTTAAAACTCGGGAAATGTCTAGTTACATGAGCGAGTCCACTCACATGTGTACATTCTAACACTACACTCCCCCATATAGTAAACCCCATACAAATATAAAAAGTAAAAGAAATGTTTTTTGTTTTTCATTTCTGATATAGCTGCCCGTATTTGCATGTGTTTGCACGGGTTTGCCCATTGCTTAGCTATAGTTAGCAGTTTAGATACAGAAAAGGATAATAAGAAAAATATATGCAGATTAAATGAAATCGCGATAGCATAGTGGTTAGAGCCTTCAAACAAAGAGGAGGCATTCATGGTTTGAGTCCCCCCACTACACTTTTCATTTTCTGTTTGAAATCTGTATACAAAAATATTTCCTGACATATTATTTAAAGTTTTATAAAAAGTATTGAAATGTTATATGTAGTAGTGAATGAATTTTATATATATATATATATATATATATATATATGAAGGTTATGCATTCTGATGCATGATTAACTTAAAGCACTGCTAAGCATATTTTACCAGTATTGAGCATATTTATATTTAATTGCTCATAGCTGAGCACTGTGTTAACTAGGGCAATGTCTTTGCATGGAGCTGCGCATTGCGCAAACTAGCGCAAACAGAACATAACCAGTGCAACGTTGGGCAATGTCGAGCAACGTCGGGCAACGTCGGGCAACGTCGAGCAATGCCGAGCAAAGTCGGGCAAAATTAAGCAAAGTCACCTAAACACGGCTACACCTCCTTTACTGTACCTTAACCATTCAGGTCTGGCCAGTAAGAAAATAAAAAGCAGTGACAGGGCTCGAATTTGGGATACTGTGCACTATAGTCACAGTACATAACCACTAAGCCATGACAGCATTTCTTAACCATGCACTTTCAACAGACCCATATCTATCAAAGGAATATTAAACATTGTTAACATCAGCTAAGCAGGTGTGCCTACAGCTGAGTTTTTTCAAAACTGGCCAATCACAAATAAGTGCGAGAAATGAGGCATATTTAAGCTCCACAGGCTGTAATACTTGCCATAACTGGTTGTAGCTCCCTTCTGCAGTCAGCATGGCCGGTGTTGGAGAAGGCACTCGATTTCGAGTGCAACGTTGGGGCATTGAGGAGACCAAAGTAATGGTTTGGCTCCTGTCCACAATCATGAGGAAAGACTTCTGCGCGGCCAGTACCAGGGCACCCAATACAAAACGGAGATCTGGAACTGTCTAGCTCGTGATCTCACCAGTGCCACTGGAATTCCTTGGATTGGTGAGCAGGTCAGGCACCATTACTCTGACCTGAAGTGACATAAGGAGGATCCACTGGACCAGTGGATCCAGGAGGCCCGTGGGATGGCAAATGCCCCAGTACTGAGTAAGTAGCCATTGTATTAAGTATTTAAGAATTGCTATTCTTGTCTATACTATGGATAGGTATGTCTCATTATCACTGCATTTACTTCACAGCTGCAGGTGTCCGGGCTATGAATCAGCAAGCTCATGAAGATAGGCTGCAAAGGCTGTGTCACCAGGCAGGTTAGTAATTATTCTGCATGCACTGTTATATAAAATAAATGAGAGAGCCTTCAAAAAAGTGTCTTAACCCAATGAATAAAGGTGTAATACATTTTTAATAAAGGTATAATTCATGGAGTGCTTCTGTGTGATTTTCTTTGATATGTTGTTTTACTGTTGCATTTTAGAAATAGTACTGTTGTATTAAGCAGTGTTAGTTAACCCACACTTGGGTAGTCCCTTATAAAGTAGATGAAGGGAGTGCCACTAGCTTTTATGCATATTTACAGCCCTTAACTGTTGGTTCATGCCCAGCATGTACAGGTTAATCTGGCACATGAGTAGCTTGGTATTGTGTTCCCCAGAAATGTCAGTGTGCTGCCAGAAATGTAGGGAGCTGTTAACATATAACTGATAATTTCACCTGAACATATCTAGATAATTATATGAAAGTAGAGCTGTCATTGTACCATCTCAGCAGTAGTGTGTGTAAGGAACTCTCAAAATATGTAGCAGTAACATCTGCATCCTAGACAGTTTGTATGTCAGATACAGCTCATGTATATAATGATCTAGCAAAATCCAATTGCACAATAGAAGGACATTGGGTAGTGTAATAATACATGTAAGGGACATATAACTACAGTTAATAGGAATGTAGTGTAAACTAGAAGGATATATAAGTTAACTGAGCTATCTTTTCCACCCTACTGTATGTGCATAAAAATGCAATTCCACACCTCAGTGGGTATGTCTAATCTCAAAACATTTGTTGGGACATATGTCCTATTGGTTTATAAATATTTTCATTCATTTCTATGCATGTGCCCTGTTCAAATACCACAATATTGGTGGCCTGTTGCCATCAATTAAACCTGCATGCTGTTGTAATGTCCACTATTGTTCTATATATGCATGTGTTGTGCTTGCTTTTTAACTGTTGAAACTCTGGTGTGTTGGGTTAATGGGAATACTTCTGCATGCTGTTATAACTAACTGGGAATGCTGTTGACTGTTACTACCCATATCTTTATTAAATTCTCCAAAACATAGGTCGTATGGGAAGGCCGGTCCCAGCGGACCCACCTGTCCCACCTCAGCTAGCCATGGCAACTGGCACCAGCAGGTCCAGTGCCCAGCCTGGTACCTCCTCCTCCTCTGTTGGCCCTGTGCCACCTTCAGGTGGAAGCACTGCAGGGGATGGGGCTCACCCCCCCATGCAAGCATGGGTGGAGGAGGGCCACCTATCACCCTTCAAACAGTCTGGGCTGTAGTGCATAGAGAGAGCGAGTGTTCTGTTGCAGAACCTCTATGCCAGCTTGTGGCATGAGTGGCACAACTCCCGGGTCAGCCTGCCCCTCCTACACAGCCCCCAGCACAACCACCCTCTGGGCTGTGAAGGTGCAGTGGTGACTGCCCATGGGTGGGGATCTCAGTTCCACTGTTGCCATCTGTGGGGTCATGGGCTTGCGATTTCCAAACATCCCTCCCTGTCAATGGTGCTCACTCACCACATGTGTCATATTCTGCCCCTGTATGTGTCTTGTTTGTCTTGTCTGTTTACCTCCCCAACCTACCTCCCCTACCCCACATTCCATTCTCACCTGAAAAAAAAAAGGGCAATCTGCTCCCAAAAAAAAAATTACGCCCCAAACATAGCTGCTCATTTTGCACACATGTCACCCTGGACACATAAAATGTAATTTAATTGGCATTACAACATACTTTGCTGTCCTCAACCCTCTCTCAGGGGTTGAAGGTTTCATATTTACCTCCAAATTTATTCCATATGCACAGCTGTTGCTGTTAAAGGAATGGGCAGCTATGGACCTTTCCTACACCTGTCCTGCATTTCCTGAGCTACTTTCCATACTGTCTTTCCCTCTTTGTGCCCCTTTTTCACCACTTTCCTATCTCCCCATTTTTCTTTTCTTTCAAAGAAATTAGCATGGGGGGGGTTAGCGGGAGTAAGCACCATTAAGCAGTAGTTAGTGGGTTTGCGCAAGTGTGCACTTGTTTGCGCTTAGCTAAGCATTGCTAAGCATCGTGCAAACCCGCTTAAAAGTGCCTTAGTCACTCTGTATGTGTTCTGCTCAGGAGCAAAATAAAACACCTCTTTTAGTCTCGAACCCCAGACCTTGTACACACTACACTCATTGAAGTACCATTAAGCCACAGTAGATATGCAACAAGTTGGTGCTGAAATAAATATATCATGCATCAGAATGAGTGAATGTAAAGGAAAAATAAGAATGCCATACCACACAACTTGTTCTGTGGATCTTTACCAACAGTTGTTGTGGGATTACATTACATGACTGTGATAAGAGAAGCAGCCATTCTAGCAGGAAATAATGTTACACCATCACTTTACAACCCCCACACAGTATCATAGCAGGACAAACACTGGCATATCTGTTTAGGGCAGAGGCCATACCTCCCAACTGTCCCTAATTTAAAGGGATGTCCCTGATTTTGAAACAAAATTTAGCTCTGTCCTTCTGAATCCCTCCGAAAACTACTGACTTTGGCCAGAAAGGTGGTGAATTACACGTAATGAGTAATGACAATAATTAAGAGTTAGACACTTATTTTACTTCAGAAAAGGTGTATTAATCCATATGCTCTGGTTATCTCAAAGTCTCAACTTAATGGCACTAATATTTTAAAGGTGTCCCTGACTTTTTCTCTACTTTTCCCTGAGACTGTTCAAATATTTACCTGAGTGTTTGAGACGTCTGGCAGAGGCAGAAACACAAAGGCATATCAGCCTTTCTGCTGTTACACACTGTGCAAATAGCTTTTAAAGGAGTTCCGGAAACATACCCTTATGTAGGAATACAACACTGAAATACAAAAGGATGTAGCCATGTACTGGTAACAACCAACTATAACAATGCCATTGCTCTAGTGCTGAAAAGACCTGTGTGGTGCGCAGACAAAGAATAACAGGCTAATCTCTGTCTACCATGTGAATAGGTCCACAGTTGGGAGTTATACAGACAGACTACTTGCCTTGATAAACTAACATGTACACAGCAATCCTGTAAGTCCAGCAAGATAAAATTCACACAATAATATGTACGCTCTCTGTACGTCTGCACCCCTACCCAAATGTAGAACATACCTGTGTGTGCAGGGTCTCCCAAGGATGTAGATAAGCATACTCACAGTACTGCAATGTGTCCAGTTTTCTTGAGCAGCTTGTGCTAATGTCAACACTAAAAAAGCACAAACTGTTTAGAACTGAGTAAATGAATATTCACGGTATAGCAGTTCATAAACAATTCTTATGCCAAAGGAATACATCTCAATAACTAGCTTTGTATGACAGTTAATTGTAAAATTTGAAAAGTACATCCTCCCATGTATCTTGGGTTAGCATTTTGAGGGGTGAGTACATTTATACACTGACAAGTGTGTACTGGAAGCAGCAATATTTAGGTCTGAGTACAAAATGTAAATCACTGGCTACACCCCTGGCTTCTGATATAAGAACTATACCAACCTTGAAGCTCTGGGCCTGTACAGCAAAGTATGGTGTATGTCCACATTGCTTGAATCAACTGTTTTGTGTGGTCCCTGTATTCATCACAGATTACATTCCTCAAGATTAAGGTTTTGTAAGTACTGACACACATTACTGTATAGTACACACGTAAAGCTTATCTGGGTTGCCATACCTTTGTGTCCTGTAATTATTTCTGATGTGTGTGTGGGTATGTCTGCAACATGTCCTCTGTCATATGTGTGGTAAAACATATAACTGCGTATCTAGCAACATTTATAGTGGACTACAGCAGTATGCGACGTATATTCCCAATTGTGCACATATTTTGGCCATGGGTTTGCCATTAACAAGTTGTGTGGTATAATAGTAATACATTTACTGGCCCCTACACTCATTGTGATGGATGACATATTTCTTTACACATCAGCTTGATGTATATCTGCTGTGGCTAGGTGGTGCATTGTGTTGCATACAGCGTGCCAGGTACTCTTGTATAGTCTTATATAGTGATTTTATTTTATTGCTGTGCAGAACATGGTTCATTAGATAGAATGAGCCAGGCACTTTTAAGCAGTTGTGGGGTGAGCAGTGATAAGTGGTAGTTAAAGTGTTTCACTCTCAGTTAGCTAATAGGTTGCTATATATGGCAATTCATTGATATCAGTACTGTATAATGTTAAATGTGCCATATGATTTGCTCAGACATATTTTTTCTTTATGTCTCCCAGGGATCATGGCACATCACAGAAATCCCAGCTATAGTAGTGCTGAAGATGAGATCTTTACTAGCTGTATGATTCAGCATTACAGTCTAATGTTCTCACAAACCAGCCCGAACCAGCAGGAGCATACTGCAATGTGGCAAGATGTTGTCCAGAGGGTAAATGAGGTAGGCCTGCATAACCAGACATATGAGCAGGTACGCCACCACTGCAGTGATCTACTCAGACATGTCCGTCAGCGTGCTTCTGATGTGCAAAGACAACAGCTTGCAACAGGAGGTGGTGTTAATATCCATCCCCCCTCACCAGAGTGGAGGAGTTCTCCTGAGCTTCGTGGCACCTGCCCAACAACAACAGCAGCAGACATACACCATGATGGAGGTTGGAGCCACCCAGCAAGCACTCATGGAGCATGCAGGTAACATGGCATATCTGTAGACTACTGTTATCTGTATTTGTAGATCATGCATATGTGAGATGTGGAGTGTGTAGTTAGAAGATGTGGAGCCTGTTGTTGTGCAATACTGATCATTTGGAACATAATCCGTAGGCCTGTGAATGTAAACTGTTGTTCTACTGTCAGATTGCAAACACACAGTAGCAATGCCACAGTTGTGGCCACTGACAAACTGTCTCATCTCTATGTAGGTCCCTCTGGGGTGACATCAAGGCAGCAGACAGATGCTGGTGAGTGCGTTTTACATTTATTATTGTAAATAAAAAGTGCATGTCATAGTTAAGGTGTAGGCCATGTACACATGTAACACACCTACCCATAATGCATGCTGTGCATGTTTGGTGTATGACCACACACATCTCACTAATGTGATTAGCTGCCTCAAACACATGCAATACCCAGACCATCTCAAACAAATATGGCTACACTGTAGTGACCATTGGATAGGTAAAGTTGATACTCAACATGCACAAAACATACACAATTGTGTCATACACAGAGCATTTTAATATGCTACACATAAAGGATTCACAAACCCTCTGTAAAGACACACTCCAGTATCCAAAATCTCATCCACACATTACACATAATATACCTGAGGGTTAGAGGCCTATCATGGGGCATTTAAACACTGTGCAACACACTACATATTCATGTCAGGGAATGCTCCTTATTGGCCTCCTTACAAACCCATGCAACGACTGGTTGTGAAATGGTGAATGTAGCCAAGGTAGTACAGTTCCAGTACAGCATGATTAGTGCTGGTTTGGGAAACATTTGTAGCCTTGAGTGACCACATGATGCGTCATGATGATGGCCTATGGTACTATACCCCATCCAGTTATTGTAACCACAGTACTACACATAGCTTTCATTGCTATACACCTCAATGTTGTGTGTGTGCAAATATATGCACCTCTAAACAATATGCATACCAATCACCATTTGCACAACTGACACATATATGTCTTGTGATGCTATTGAGTGGCTAGGTCATATGACACACATTGGGTATGTGTGATGTTTAAATATGCAGTTGTGTTTTAGCATGCCATGTCATGGATGACACTGGCATGTCCACAATATAATCTACACTCACCATAACTACTGTACATTGGGTATGTGGACAAATGGTATTCCATCAATTATACAAGCACCACTGATGATGTTGTGTGAATACTCATCATGCATGTGCTAAAACTGTGTCCACAATTATTTGCTAAAGACACAGAGGCTGTAATCAGCATTGGATACCTATCTGACACACAGATACACATCCAGCCATGGTATGTAGACCTGTGAGTTATGGTGCACAGTACATTACAGAGTTTTGAATACTTGCACAGCAATGTTGTGTCCATGTATGCATTGCGTTCCAGGGAGAGGCCAATCACCTAATAACAAAACGCATGCATCAAAGCCATGTATACTGTTAGTAACAAGGACTGTCTACACTTGCACTGCATGTTGTTGAGCAACACATGTCCTGCATGCTGACATGTGTGTTATGAATGTTTTGCTTGTGATACTGTACCCCACCATCACCTGCTATTGTGTATGTTCTGAGATTGCTGATGTTGTGTGTGTGTGTGTGTGTGTGTGTGTGTGTGTGTGTGTGTGTGTGTGTGTGTGTGTGTGTGTGTGTGTGTCTGCTTTAGGGAGGAGTGTATTTGTGTATGTGCATGTGTGCATGTGTGCATGTGTGCGTGTGCATGTGTGCATGTGCATGCGTGTGTGTGCGTGTGTGCATGTGTGCATGTGTGCATGTGCGCATGTGGTCTGACATCATGTTCATGTCTTAAAGTGTGTTTCCTGTTTTCCTCTCATCGGTGCTGAGGTGAGGCTGGTTCAGTACAGCAGGAAACCTGATGTCACTGAGACAGACAGTGATCATGAGGATAGGTGTGTTGAGGCACAGGCAGGTTTGTCAGGGTCTGTTGTTGAGCCACCAATTGACAGTACACAAGTCTCCACCCCATCCATGCACACAGTCATACTGCCTGTACATCCATCATCACCATTGCCCTTAGCTGAGGGACAGTGTACGGTTGGCACTGGCCAGGACAGTGTGGTATCTATGGCGCATGTATCAGGACACAGCAGCCATAGCCAGATGTCTGGAATGGTACCACATAGACAGATGCCCAGGAGTTCTCATCAGAGCACTGCTGGTCATCATGCCCCTGGCAGACATGCCACACCTCTTCCTACCACACGCATGTTCCAGGCTGTCATGGAGGCACAGACATGAATGGAGCGGTACACCAGACAGGCACTAAGGGCACAGAGGGCTCATAGCACCTCTGTAAATGACAGTATCCATGACCTAGCAGGTGCCATACGTAATTACACTGAGGTCATTGATAGACGTTGGGGTGAGACATTGGATGTCCTCCACAATGTCATGTCCATGCGTCAGGACAGTGCGGGATGGTTGAGACGTTGATGTGGACATATGCCAGCAACATCAGCAGCTGGAGGTCACCATGGATGTCCAGCAAGTCACAGCCACTCCCGTAGTGCCAGTACCAACCCCAGCAATGTCAGGGGGGGGCTGTCCATAGACCATCCTAGAAGACCACGTGCACATAGCTCTGGCCAGTTCCAGCAGAGACCTGGATCCAGTGGACATATGTCAACCTCTTCGGATACTGTCTGTTGCACCCCTGCCAGGCACAGGTTCCATATCGGTGGCCAGAGATGGTGATCTGTAAAGCCTGCCAGGTACAGTCTGTAGCTGTCTCACAAATCCTCGTATATGGCAGCCACATGGTAGAACTGTGTGCATGCAGACACACACACATAAACCAGAAACCTAGGGCAAACACATACCCGCACACATTATATCAACATTGGCCCATAACAGTACTCATGGCCCTCACACACACACACACACACACTCACACACAAATGTCAATTGTATGGCTCAGTGTAGGCCTCTGGCAAACCAACAACATACCCTGTGCATATGATGAAACCTGTGCCACCTCCTGTCATCTGTAACATTGATGCAGGAACAGGCTAACATGGTGCTTATGCACAGGGTGACTTTAATAAAGTATAGCAATGGTTGAATGTGTAGCATGTTGTCAGCAGTAAAGTGTAATGATATCCTTGAAGGTGTAGCTGAGCAGGCATGATGCATTAAAGCTGTAATTAGCAATGTTGTATTGTTTTCACCAGTGTTTATTCCAATTGTGTTTTGTTTGCCCATGTGCCACTTGGCTGATGTGTGTAGTTGTGTCAGCATGTGTTATACAGTGGAGGATAAGTGTGGGGTGTGTGCAGCACAGGTCTGCAGGTGTACATTTGTGAACATGGTGGAGGTGCACTGTCTGCATGTACATGCATATTGGACACATGGGCAGGGTGACATGCCCTGTATTGGCCAGTATTAACACTCAATACTTTCTATTGGTGGCCAGTATGCATTGCACTACACACATTTTGGAACTTGAGTACACATGTGTGTGTATGACACAGGCTGACACTGTGCTGTGGGTGATGCTGTTGTTGCTATCTGTCATTGGTTTGCATTACTAAGGTTAACACTGTCCCAGCTGCATAATCCTTTATTAATGCACACTGTTCACCTACAGGGTTGCATGGACCTTGCTATTACAAACACAAGCAATTCTCACTTATACAGTAAAAGTGCATTAGTCTCATGGACCCCTGCCATGAACTAAATATATAATAGAAGGTGTGAAGTTGTACCAAAAGAGTTACATACCAAGAAGGGATAACCTCTCTGGTCAGTATCATTGGGAAAATACAATCCCTCAATAAACATACAAGGCAAGCTTCAAAATACAAAATGGCAAGGATTCCAAAGACAACACTAAAGCTTTCTTCAGTGTTGTTCATAATCTACAGGTGAAATCTCAGATCGGGTCACAGTTAATGTAAATGGTCACAAAGTACACTTATCTGACTGACATTATCAATTCCTTGTCAGACAGTTTGAATGTGGATTTCACCACCCTGTCATTACACAAGGGCCACATTTTCAGACCTGAAGAATGTAAAACATGATGATTCACAGACACTCTAGTTAAAACATCTCTTTAACAAAGTACACACCACAGTGGCAATGGTACTGGACAGTGACCCTGACTGTGTCATGCACAAGCCAACATATGAAGTCACCACTCACCTAAATGCTCTGTCCAGATGCAGCCTCTATATAGGTTACATACTTGTGGCATGACACACGGTAATGGTGTTCACAGTCCACAAGGGTTGAGCTACAACATCTTCTTCTTCTTCTCCTTTTGGATGCTCCCATTAGGGGTCGCCACAGTACATCATTTCTTCCTGGCCTCTGCATCTTGCCCTATCACACCATCCACCTGCATGTCCTCTCTCACCACAGCCATAAACCTCATCTTAGGCATTCCTCTTTTCCTGTTACCTGGCAGCTTCATCCTTAGCATCTATTTCACAATATACTCTGCATCCCTCCTCAGCACATGTACAAACCAACTTAATCCTGCCTATCTGGCATGGTCTACTGACCTTCAAACCTGGCCTGACCCTCTAATATACTTATTCTTAAACCTGTCCACCTTCGTCACACCCAAATGTTAACATAAATTGAGTAAGGGTAGAACTACAACAGGCCCTGGAAACTCTCGCCATATAAGCCAGACCAATGTTATCTGGAAGGCTATGGAGCACAGCAGTATGGAACTCATTAACAGAGACATTATGAACCTGCAAACTCTGCACCATACCCACTTAGGTTCTCTAAAGGCCAGATCATGGCTCCTAGACCTAGTACACTTCAAGCCAGTCAACAAAGCTATAGGTGAGGGAGGGGAGGTCAACACAGCCAAGCTATAGCTCACCAGCAAATTATACCCATCCCACATACTGGTATTAGACATAACCTCAACAGACTGATCGTAAACGATTGTTAGATGATGGCTTGACAACTGATGCACAGGTAGGACACACAGTAACATTTGCAGCCTCCATGTACTATTCTATGCCAGTAACAAGTGGTATTCACCTGCACTCAGTCCTGGGACCACTCCTGTTTGGCATATAGCTTTCTTAGGTACAAGCAAACACAGCAGGGATATGTCTGCCCACATTTGATGAAAATGCATACTGTGGGCTATACTTTATTCTCCAGATGACACACACATCCTCCAAATGGGTATCATACAGATAGATACCTGGTGTCAAACTCATGCTGTAAAGCTATAAGCCTAAGAAAGCATAGTTATCCACTTTTAGAAAACAAAGTATCCCCAGAGTACCACATAGGTAGTAGCCCCCAAATGTGGAACAGGTACTAATGTATACATAGAGCCATGTGTTAAGTAATCTCTCCTTTGATAATCACATTACCAAAGGGTTTTGGCAATCCCTCTGTGGAGCACATAAGCAATAAAGGATTTGCATGCAGATCCACAGAGGTTGTTGCACACCTATAATGATTAGTCATCTTTGCCAGACTTTTCTTGCTTTGGAACAGGTTTCAAATATACCTCAAGCATAAACCCTCACTCACACTCTTCAATAGAAACTGTGATTAGTGGATGTGAAACGGAAGCCATAGCCCAGGGATCACTGCAGTGGCTAAGCTTGTCACAAGCATACAGAAGTGACCTAAGGTCTGGAAAGCACCAGCATGCTCTGGCAAAGATAACACATGCGTTCATGGAGAAAGCAGAGTACCCACCTATGAAATACTTGAGGTCACATGTATGTATATGGATTTGCCCCACAGATACCTTACATGTGTAATGCACATACAGTTGTCATTGTGATATGTCATACACTAGAAAAATCAAAACCCACTCTACATTGGACAACGGTGACACACACGTGGATCACAGACAGCAAGCGCGAGGTTCAAACTCTTTCCTAACTACATTATGATACTACAGCAAAATGCATTTACACGACACACTACACACATAACTGGGATTTCATCTTTCCACAGGTATATTTGTAGGATGGTGACATCATCAGACTTGACAAAGATGAGTATACCACTTTTAAGATGTTTGAGTAGTCTCCAAAAAGTTACTCCTCCCCAGGGAGACAGAAAGCTAACAAGTGCAGGATTCAAACACCTATCTAACTACATTATGATACTACAGCAGTACACATTTACGTGACGAGCTACACACATTGCTGGGATTTTACCTTTCCACAGGTATATTTGTAGGATGGTGACATCATTGGACTTGACAAAGATGAATATACCACTTTTAAGGTGTTTGAGAGTCTCCAAAAAAGCTGCTCTTCCCCAGGGGGACACACACACAGTTGGCAAGTAAAGGATTCAAACCTCTACCTAACTACTTTATGCTACTACAGCAGTATGCATTGACATGATGTGCTATACACATTACTGGGATTGCTCTTTTCCACAGGTATATTTGTAGGATGGTGACATCATCGGACTTGACAAAGATGAGTATACCACTTTTATGGTGTTTGAGTAGTCTCCAAAAAGGTTGCTCCACATCAGGGAAACACACACAGTTGGCAAGTGCAGAATTCAAATCCCTACCTAACTACATTATGATATTACAGCAGTACACATTTACATGATGCGCTGTACACATTACTGGGATTTCACCTTTCCACAGGTATATTTGTAAGATGGTGACATTATCGGACTTGACAAAGATGAGTATACCACTTCTAAGGTGTTTGAGTAGTCTCCAAGAATGATGCTCTTCACCAGGGAGACACACACACACACACACACACACACGCACAGACACACACACACACACACACACACACACACACACACACACACACACACACACACACACAGTTGGCAAGTGCAGGACTCAAGCCCCTACCTATCTACATTATGATACTACAGCAGTACACATTTACACGATGCCCTATACACATTGCTGGCATTTTGCTTTTCCACAGGTATATTTGTAGAATGATGACATCATCGGACTTGACAAAGATGAGTATACCACTTTTAAGGTGTTTGAGTAGTCTCTAAAAAGGTTGCTTCTCCCCAGGGAGACACACACACACACACACACACACACACACACACACACACACACACACACACACACACACACAGTTGTCAAGTGTGGTGTTCTTAATCCAAACTAAGTACATCTTTACACTTCAGCAAGCAATATGGAGTTACAGGGTGCAATACAGACATTACTTGCTGACAGTCTGCACAAGGATTTTTTTCACATTTGCTAACCACAGCAGGCTTATCATACTAGGTGTATTGTGAGTGTATTGTATGCATAGGCCATGACCATATCATATATGGGTTGATGCACCACATGCTGGCACACACAGGGCCAAACCTTGAGTAGCATTTTACCTTCACCTACATGATACTGCAAAATAACAGAAAGATTATAAACTTCAACAATTGGCTGAGCTTCTGATGTCATTCAAAGGGAATCCAGTCTCTGTCTGCCTGTGATGACATGATAGACAAGCCTTGTTGCTTCACTACAGATGGTTTGCACCTGTCACCCCTATGCTTCTGAATACTGGCCAAGGCTCATGCTGTCCCCATATTACCTTTTTTAGGCAAGGCTCAAAGGTTCATAGGTAGGTACTAGTCTATCAGCCCTGGGGCCTATACAAGGCCAGCCAAAAAGGTACCCTGGCTTTTACCACCCAAGAAATTTATTTTCCTGTGCCACTGTCGTGCAGAGACACAAAAGTGATCCCCAGGGTGAATTTCCTATTTCCCATCCAATAATCAAGATTTTCCATGAAGAGTGCTAATGAGGAGCTTTGTTTGATATAGACTGGTAGTTTATTCTGGAGTATGTGAAGTCTGTGGGACAGGAATCTATCCCTCCAGCATGTTCTGTTTATTGTGGCGACAAGGTTTAGGTCCATAGAGCATGTAGGTTCATAGGTTCATAGGTAGGTACTAGGCTATCTGCCCAAGGGCATTTATAAGCCTAGCCAGAATGTGTTGGCTTTTGCCTCCCTTTTAAATTAGTTTCCTGGGCCTCTGTCTAGCAGGGCCACTGAAGTGATCCCAGGAGTAAATTTACAATTTCCCATCCACTCATCAAGATTCCTCTTGAAGAGAGTCTGCAAGGGGCTCTGCCTAACATCAACTGGGATTCTATTCCAGAGTGAGGGAAGTCTCTGGGACAGAAATCTATCCATCCAGCACATCCGTTTTATTGCTTTGCTGAGGTTTAATTCACTGGAGCGTGTGGCTCTAAGAGATTTGTTTTTCTTGAGGTGGAGCATGGCCATTAATTCTGGGCTGGACATGGCCTTATACGTCATGCATAGATCAGCTCTGAGCAGGCAGTAAGCAACCGAGTAGAGCTGGAGTTTCTTTAGTTGAGTTGCATAGGGCATCGCTTTGAGGCCCATGATCCTCTTGGTGAAGTACTTCTGTGGTCTTACCAGCTGTTGCATGTGCGAATTAAGGTACATACCAAATGGGGCATTGCACTCTATTATGGGCCTAATGAGTGATGAGTAGAGGGGCACAATGATCTCTCTTGATCTAGAGGTGAACCCTTTCATGATTAGGTGGGCTACATAGAAGGAATATCTAACCACTTTGCCAATGTGATTATCAAAGGAGAGGTTACTATCTACCTGGGTCCCCAGGTCCCTAATTACATTTTCCGTACCTAGTGGATTACCACCTATGTGGTAATTCATGGGCACTTTGTTTTTTTCCAAAGGGGATGACTATGCATTTTTTGGCATTCAGCTTGAGGCCACGGTTTTGACACCAGGTATATGTCTCTGTAAGACCCTTCTAGAGGATGTCTGTGTCAGCCAGAGAGTTGATTATGGCCCCCAGTTTACAGTCATCTGGGAACTTGGTAAGCCATAGTCCTCCTGTGCTTGGCTGTACCTCAGAGAAGTATATACTGAACAGGAGGGATCCCAGGTCTGAGACCTGTGGGATGCCACTTGTGACTGGTTTAGAGTCGGACATGGCACCTGCAACTCTGACCATGTGTGTTCTATCCATGAGCCAGTTGGCCACCCATCTTGTGACATAGGGGTTAATGTTCAAGCTGGTAAGCTTGTCTATGATGCCAGAGTGGGGAATGGTGTCAAAGGCCTTAGTGAGGTCCAGGTAGGTTGTGTGGACTACCTTCCCTTCATCTATGGCCTTGGTAACTGTTTCAAAGAAGTCAACTAGGTTTAGGAAGCAGGATCTGCCTTTAACAAAGCAAAATTGGGAAGGGTCCAGTATCTGGAGGTTCCCAATGTCTCTATTTATGAGTTCCATGATAATTCGCTCCATAGCTTTGCAGATCAGGCTGGACAGGCTTATACGGAGATAATTCCCAGGTTCTGTTGTGGCACCACCTTTGTGGAGCAGGATGACTGTTGCTGTATGCCATTCTTTGGGTACATAGCCTGTGGTAAGGGTGAGTCTGAACAGTGAATGTAGGTGAGGGTTTAGTTCCTTTTGGAGCTCGTGTACGACGCAGCCTGGGACACCATCCAGTCCCATTGATGCTGTGTTCTTAGCTTTGGAGAGGGCTGTTTTTACCTGCATGTCCATGAAGTCTGGGGCTCTGCATTCATCTGGGCCCTTTTGGGAGTGAGGGGGGTGAAGTTTGCACTGAACTTGTCCACCAGGATGTTGGCAATGTCAGTTGATTCAGTGTATTTTTTGCCATTTTGCAGTAGCTGAAAGAATATCTGAGAGTTGCCACCTAAATGTTTGATATAGCTAAAGAAGGCTTTGTGGTTATCTTTAGAATCCTTGGCAATTTTTCTTTAGAAAGTGGACTTGGATGATTTTATGAGGGATCATAGTTTCTTGCTAATAATGATCAGTGATGCCTTTCCTTTTTGGAATTTTGCTCTATCATGTGTTAGTTTCCTCCTTCTGTTATATAGCTTATTTATGGGCAAGGACCACCAGAGTGGTTTCTTCTTTTTGGAGGAGTGATTCTTGGTTTTAATTGGGATGGCTCGATCCATGCATCCCTGTAGATGCTCATAGAATGCACTTGTAAAGGATTCTTCAGTTTGGATAGCATTATCCTGTAGCAAGGGAGCTTTGAAACTTTCCACTTAGGTCTTGAGAAGTGTGATGTTTGCTTTTGAAAAGCTTTTCACAGTGGTTTTGTTGACTTGGGGGGGGGGGGGTTGGGATGTGGATGTCCAGTGTGATTACTTCCTGATCTGATATTACCAGTGAGGAGTTTACCTCTGGTGTGGAACACTGATCCCCCATGTTGGTGATGATCAGGTCCAGTATGTTGTCACCTCTAGTGGGCATGGTGACCAGCTGTTCCAGACCGTCTGAGTTTATAAACTCTAGGAAGCATTGGGCAAAAGACTTTGTACTCAAGTAATTCTCCCAGTCAATGTTTGGGTAGTTGAAATCTCCTCATATCATGGTGTTTGGTAGGACCTTTATATTTCCCAGTGTTCTCAGGAATACTGAGTGAGGGTCCTGAGACAAGGTATGTGATCTATAGCAGGCTACGATCTGATAAGCAGCTTTGCCCAATGTTAGTGCACTTGCATTGGTCTCCAAGGCCTCGTGCTGTGCCACTAACCTGGAGGTGTGGGTATCCTTTATGAAAATGGATACACCCCCTCCTTTTGTATTTCAGTCTGGGTTTTGTGGCTGACGCATGGAGGGATTGGGATTTCTTTAAGTGGAGCATGTCCAACAGCTCTGTGTTTGACATAGCTTTGTATGTTAGGCAGAGGTCACCTCTGATTCGGCGATATGTGACAGAGTAAAGCTGTAGTGTTTTGAGATGGTCTGTGTATGGCATGCATTTGAGGCTGCTAATCCTCTTTGTGAGGTATTTCTGCAAGCTTTCCAGTTGTTGTAGATGTCTTGTGAGGTACATAGCAAAAGGGGCATTGTACTCTTTAATGGCTCTAATGAGTGATGAGTAGAGGGGAACAATGACCTCTTTTATTCTGCATGAGACACCTTTTGTAATGAGGTGTGCCATGTAGAAGGATTTCCTGAGTACTGTGGCGATGTGATTATCAAAGGAGAGTCTACTGTCCACCTGTGTCCCAAGGTCTCTTATCACACTTTCAGTGTTAAGTATGCTACCACCTATGTTGCAGTTCATGGGTACAGTGGTTTTACCAAAGGGGATGACAATGCACTTTTTGGCATTGAGCTTGAGGCCATGGCTTTGACACCAGGCATCTGTCTCAGTGAGGCCCTTTTGTAGGATGTCCACATTGTTAGTAGTCTCGATTATGGCTACTAGTTTGCAGTCATCTGGAAACTTTATTAGCCAGAGACCTTCCATGTTAACCTGTACTTCAGGGAAGTAGATACCAAACAGGACAGGACCCAGGACTGAACCATGTGGTACTCCACTTGTCACTGGTCTGAAGTCAAACTTGGAGTTTGCTACTTTCACAGTGTGTGTTGTGTCAGTCAGCCAGTTGGCAACCCATCTTGCGACATAGGGATTTATACCTAGTTTAGTGGTTTTATCCATAATTCCAGAGTGGGGGATGGTGTCAAAAGCCGTGGCAAGATCTAGATAGGCTGTGTGAACCACCTTACCCTTGTCTACAGCTTTGGTGACTGCTTCAAAGAAGTCTATCAGGTTTAGGAGACATGATCTGCCTTTTACAAACACAAAATGGTTGTGGTCCAGAGTTTGGAGATTACCAATGTCTTTGTTTATAAGTTCCATGATGATAAGTTCCAAGGCCTTGCAGACCAGGCTCATCAGGCTAATGGGGCACTAGTTCCTGTGGTTCATGGTGGCTCCCCCCTTGTGTAGTGGGATAACTGTCGCTGTGCGCCATTCAGCAGGCATGAAGCCTGAGGTGAGGCTAGGACTGAACATGGTATGTAGGTGTGGTGCCAGTTCATTCTGTAGTTTGTGTAGAATGCAACCTGGGATGTAATCTGGTCCCATGGATGCTGTGTTCCTGGCTTTGGAGAGTGGTTTTTACCTCTGCAGCCATGATGACAGCAACTTTGCATTCCTCCGGTATAGAGATGTGCTCTTTCATGGGTGAGAGGGGGTAAAGTTAGCACTGATCCTATCTGCCAGGCTGTTGGCAATATCAGTTGAGTCTGTATATTTAGTGCCATTGTGCTGTAACTCAGAGCAGATCTGAGTGTTGCCATTGAGATTCTTGACATAGCTATAGAATGCTTTGTGGTTGTCTTTAGAATCAGTGTCAACTTTGTCTTCGTAACTAGCTTTGGAGGATTTTATCAGGGATCGCAGCTTCTTCCTGAGGCTGACCAGGGAGCTCCTCCACTCATGGGATTTTACCCTCTTTTGCAACAGTTTCTTTCTTCTGTTGTGCAGTTTGTTTATGGCAGGGGACCACCAGATTGGCTTCCTTTTCTTGGAGGACAGCGTCTTGGTTCTGCTTGGGATAGCACTATGCATACCCTCATGTAAGTGCTTATAAAGTGCAATTCTGAAGGATTCAGTAGTCGTAACAGTATTGTCCATTTGCATGGGTGTCCAGAAGTTCAGCACTTCTGTCTCAAGAAGCATGAAGTTGGCTTTGGAGACATTTTTTTACATGGCTTCCTTAATGGGGGGTGGGTCCAGAATGTGGATATGTAGGGTAATTAGCCTATGGTCAGATGGGACCAATGAGCCGTTGACTTCAGGTGTGGAACACTGGTCACTCAGGACAAAAAAAACCCATAACCAACACAAATAACAACAAAGTTAGCTAAATGCAACTTATTGCCAGAAGTCTCAGCCTCCAGATGCACACACTCGAGGCACATCTCAGTATGGAGGATATTGATATCTGTGTAGTAACAGAAACCTAGTTCAAAGCTCCAGAGAGCCCACCAGCACTACCAGGATACTACTCATTCCATACCTTCCAGCATCAGGACCTGGATCATAGCACATAGGGTGGGAATGTATCCATATTCATCAAGGATACTTACATCTCTCTCTACATGCTCTGTACAGGATATGTACCCATAGAATGTTGCACAGCAACATTCTTCACACTCCACAGGGGTGGGGTCACAAAAACCCCTTGGCATTCATGCTCTATGAGCCTGATGAGTCTGATCTTTAAGGCAATGGAGCCAATCATAATGGAAGTCAACAATAAAGAGATTGTGAACCTTCACACAGTTGAACACACCCAGTTTGGCTTCATCATATGCAGATCACGCCTCCTGAACTGGGTGGATTTCTTTGAGACCGTTACCCAGGCTACAGATGATTGAAATGAGCTCAACACAGCCTACCTATACCTCGCTACAGCCTTTGACACCATTCTCCAGTCAGGTATCATAGATGAACTCATCAACCTGGGCATGAATCCATACATCACAAGATGGATTGCAAACTGGCTCACAGATAGATTCCACAAATTAAGAGTTGCTGGCTACATGTCAGACTCTACACTGGTAACAACTGGTGGCCCCCAGGGTTCAGTCCTGGGGTCCCTCCTGTTTGGTATAGACTTCTCAAATGTACACGCCAACACAGGAGGGTTGTGGTTGACTAAGTTTGCTGGGAACTGTAAAATGTTTGCCATAATAGATTCCCTGGATGACATAAATATTCTCTAGAAGTGACTCTATGAGACAGATGTGTGGTGTCAGAATCATGGCCTCAAGCTCAATGTGGAGGAATGCATAGTGATCCCCTTTGGTGAAAACAAAGTACACACAAACTACCACATAGGTGTTACCCCCTTAAAACTGATGAGGTAATAAGGGATCTGGGGACACAAGTAGTCATCTTTCCTTTGACAACCATGTTGCCAAAGTGATTGGGAAATCCTATGTGGCCCACCTAATCAACAAAGGGTTTGCATCAGGATCCGAAGACATAGTGGTGGCCCTCTACTCTTAAGTCATCAGAACCATCATTGAGTACAATGCACAATTTTGGATGTACTCGACTACACATATCCAGCAGCTGTAGAGACCACAGAGGTACCTAACCAAGAGGATTACTGGCCTCAAACAGTTGTGTTATGCAACACAACTGGTAAAACTAAATCTGTTCTTCGTTGCGTACCACCTCCTCAGAGGCACACTCTGCCTAACATACAGAGCCATGTCCAACACATAACTGCTGAGCATGCTCCATCTACAGATAACAAAATTGAGTCGCCCTACACACTCCAGAGATATGAACCTCATCACAATAACGAATACAACATGTTGGTGGGATAGCGTACCATCCCAGACACTTGCCTTACTGTGGAACAGAGTCCCAATGTACATCAGACAGAGCCCCTCACTGACATTCTTCAATAGGAACCTTGATGAGTGGATGGGAAACAGACAATTCACGCCAGCCATCACATCAGCAGCTGCACTAGAAAGGGGCTTAGGGTACTAACTATTAGAACGAGGGTTTGGGAGACTACCCAATGGGGTGGTGAAAGCTGCACAACTTGCCTAGGCTAACATATGCCTTATTGAAGATAGGTTCATAGGTATGTAGTAGACTATGTGACAGGTACATGTCTACAGATAGTAGATGTGTACTTCATTGTACCGTCATATTGTACAGCAGGCACATGGACCACATACACTGTAATGCTTACAGATACTGGTGGCTGTTATGTACACTGGGTGAGATGTGCACCTCATGTCTTTTATGCCAATGGGATGTGTGCTGGGTGGGACAGTCCTGGATGGCTCCCTGTCATGGTCGCCCTCTTACACACATTTCTGCCCATCCATCTTTGGCTTATTATACTATGTTCCCCCTACATATATATATATATATATATATATATATTTATATATACATATATATATATATATATATATATATATATATATATATATATATATATATATATATTGGTACATAGGTAGGTAATAGGCTATCTGCCTGAAGGCATATATTAGTATGGCCAGAGTGTGCAGCTATCACCACCCATGGAGTTAGTTCCCTAGGCCTCTGTGTAGAAGAGCTGATGAAGAGATCCATGGTGTGACAGTTCAGTTTCACATACAATCATCAAGGCTCCTCTGGGAGAGTGTCAGTGAGGGACTCAGCTTAATGTAGGTTGGGAGGGAGCCTGTTCCAAAGAAAGGGAAGTCTGTGAGTTATTACTATATCCCTCCAACATGTTCTATTTATTGTTGTGATGATGATATCCCTAGAGCATGTAGTACAGTGAGCTTGGAGTTACTTCAGATAGCACATGTACATCCGTTCTGCATTGGACATGGACCTGTCTGTTGGATAGAGATCACCTGAGTAGACAGTATGCAACAGAGTACAGATTGAGTTAAATTTAGTCTTGTTGCATGAGGCAACTGTTTGAGGTCAGTAATGCTCTTGTTAAGGTACGTCAGTGGTCTTTCCAGCTGCTGAATGTGCCTAGTCAGATTCATCGCAAGTGTGTTGCGGTTCTCTATGATGGGTCTGATGACTGATGAGTAGAGGGAACCTCCTTTGACCTACATGCAAAGACCTTGGCAGTTTGTGGGAACATATAGCATGATTTTCTAACCACTTTGTGAATGTGTTTCTGGAAGTAGTGATGACTATCCACATGTGTCCATAGATCCCTTATTATTACTTCCATATTTAGGGTGTTGGCACCTATGTGGTATTTGTATGACTGTAGCTCGAGCCCATAAGTTTGACACCACATCTGTCTGACTGAAACCCTTTTTAAGGATGTCTCTGTTGTCCCAAACATCAATTATGACAACCTTTTTGCAGTCATCCACAAACCTTGCTAAACGTAGCCCTCATGTTTGACTGTATTTCTGAAATGTATACACCAGACAGGAGGGGTCCCAGGACTGAGCCATAGGGGCAGCAGTTGTTACCAGCTTGAACAGGAGACCACAATTCTTACCTTGTGGGATCTATCTGTGCCCCAGTTGGCAATCTATCAGATGACATATGTGTTTATACACAGGTTGTTGATTTTGTGGATACGACATGTGTGTGGAATGTTGGAAAAGGGCTTTTCAAGGTCTATGTAGGCCATGTGTAGCTCATTTAATTGATGAATGTCCTGGGTGACTGCCTTGAAAACTGTGTAGCAGGTTTAGGAACCATGATCTGCCCCTGACCAAACCAAAATGGTTAGGGTTGGGTGTTTGTAGGCTCTCAATAGCTCTGTTTATGAGTTCCTTAATGATGGACTCCATGGCCTTGCACATCAGGCTTATTAGGCTTATATGTCAATAGTTCCCATGGTCTGTTGTGCACCAACACTCGCGGAGTGTGCCAAACGGTGCTGTAACCCATTCAACAGTTTCATATCCTGTACAGACAGTGAGTCTCAACAGACTGTTCAGGTGCAGGGTCTGTTTGTTTTGGAGTTCACATATGACACAGCCAGGGAAACCATGTTATCCCATACACGCCATGTTTTTAGGTTTGGAAAGAGCTAGTTAACAATTGTATATGTGATTTCTTGGTTATCACAATCTCCAGGTATGATAATGGGCCCTTTTGTCAGTGAGAAGGGGGTAAATATGTATGAACCTGTCTGACAAGATATTGGCATTGTCAGTCATGTACATGTATTCATTTACAGTGTGCACTGACTCAGAACATATATGAGTTTACATTGATATTTATGACATAGCGAAAGAAAGCTTCATGGTTCTCTATGGACTCTTTGACCATGGCTTGGATAATGTTAGGAGTGTTCATTGTTTCTTGATGATAGTGATCAGAGAATTATTGATCTTCTTTGGTTTTTCACTTTCTTTGAACAACTTAAGCACTTGGAGTACATAGTTTGATTATGACAGGTGTCCAATATATTATATGGGGTCTGTTTTCATATCACTGTGTGCACAAGGCAGGATTGGTGAATAGTGACAAGTGTCTGGAGTAAGAACTGCAACTGCCAGATATGTGTGGCCCACTGCTGTACTCAGACATGGCCTAAGTGTGTGAGCATGCTCAGTATGACCTTTCAGTATGTTGCTGACTGAAATTTGCTAAATTTGTTTAAGTTTGTGAGCATGCCCAGTATGAGCATATATACTATATGTGTGTGAAAATCAAGTTGTTTTTTACTTCAGGGCTCACCTTTGTGTTGTACATTGACAGGAAGCACAGTGTGGCTGCAGGGCTTCCATGAGTCATTCTACATACAGTTGGGACAGCTATTATTTGTACATTTCTACCCAGGGGGGCACACCTGATTGTTACTGTGGGTGTACATAGGATGAAGGGTTCACCTGACACTTATACACATTTGCTAGGCCTGCACTGCTATGTCAGGTACTCCATTTCAGTCTGTACTGTTGCCAATCATACTGGCTTGAGGCATACCACTATACTACAGACCTTAGCTTCCAATTACACGCATATTAGTTTGTGATTTCATAGCCTACCCAACCCACATCACACTGCCTGGCCTGCTGTTATCTGTCTGCATAGGCCTGGGGGGAGGTTACTCATATGCCTCTTCAGAGGGCATGATACAGCATTTGTTTGTGTTTGCATTTGTCTGCATTTGTCCTGCTGTCTGTGATTGTTAGGTATGTGACCCCCCAACTGGTATGTGTGAGTGAGTTAAGTTGTGTCTGTGCCAGTGAAATGCTGTCATGGCTTAGTGGTTCAGTACTGTGACTATAGTGCACAGTATCCTGAGTTCAAGCCCTGTCACTGCTTTTTATTTTCCTGCTGGGCAGACCAGACTGCTTAAGGAACAGTAAAGCAGGTGTGAGCGTGTTTACCTGACTTTGCTCAACTTTGCCCGACTTTGCCCTACTTTGCCCAACATTGCCCAACATTGCCCGACGTTGCGCTGGTTAGCGTGGTGCACAGCTTTGCGCAATTGTATTTAAATATGCTCAATACTGGTAAAATGTGTTTAGCAGTGATTTATATTGCTTAAAATAGGGCACTCATGCCTCAGGCGGTGTTGCAGGGCTGCCTATGTCGGATGCACATAGTACACTCCCTATACATGTTTGAAAACAGGTAGTGTCAAGTTAGGCATCTCTTTTACTGTATGTGTGAGTCAGAGAGAGGTGTCATTTCCAGGGTTCCTACTGAGTCAGTGTATGTGCTATGCATTGCCTCTTTGCCAAGGCCAGGACATACTGGGCATGCCTCCTTCTGCCTACTGGGGCAGGCTCAGGGTGTTCCTCCTCTGAGTCACGCTGTGCCTCTGCAGGCCTTAGCAATGGTGGGGGGTTGTTTGGGCCTGCCCCCTGCTGTTCCTGCTGCAGCTGTTTTTGCAGGATCATATTGTGTAGCATGGCACATACCATGACAATTTGGGTACATGTAGTTGGTGAGTACTGCAAGGCTCCACCAGATTTGTCCAGACACTGGAACCATGACTTGAGCATCCCAAACACACTCTCAATAATGTTTCTTGTTTGTGCTTGTGCCTCATTATGGAGTTCTTGTTCGGGTGTGTGTGCATTTCTGATGGGTGTCATCAGCCACGGCTCCATTGCGTATCCAGCATCCCCACTAGGTGACCGTCAGGGATGTACCCACTGGAAAATCTCTGGTACAGCTGCTTCAGATGCCAGATGTGGGAATCGTGATAGCTTCCAGGGCAGCCAGCACACACATTCATTATTATGCCCTGGGCATCGCACACAACCTGGCAGTTGATAGAGGGGAAGCCCTTGCAGTTGATGTAGACCCTACCCCACTCACCGGGTGGTGCTTTGATGTGTATGGGCGTGCAGTCTATTGCACACACTACCTCAGGGTATTCTGCTATTTGGTGGAAAAGATGCATATAGCTGGCCAATGCCTCATGGGAATTGAGGAAATATACGTGCTCACCGACATGTGCTGACATGGAATCCAGGAACTGGTGCAGTATCCTGGATGCTGATGCCTGTGAAATCCCCATCATATCACCAGTTGGTCTCTGGAAGGTACCTGTAGCTAGTATTCTTAGGCCAACACATACCTTGGTATCCACTGGGATGGGTTCCCCTCTGTTGGTTCTGTGTGTGAGGCGTGGCCGGAACAACTCAACAATTTGCTGCAGGAGGTCTCTGTCCACCCTATAGCACTCCACTATCTCCAGCTCATGTAGCCCCTGGTAGGTTACCCTGGGTCTGTACACTCTTCTATGTCTCCTCACTGTGGGTTGCTCAGCAGCATTCACAACATCACCACCCTCAGCACCATGCACATGTTGGTTTATGATAGCAAGAGCAGCCCCTTACATTTTGTCTGACTTAAGCTTTTTAAGTTTTCACTCTTTGTATACTGCAGTGTTGCAGAGTTCTTGGTAAAAAAAAGGGAAGACTGCTGTTTGCAGAGTTTAAAGTGCTGAGCTGGGCTAGTCTGCTGCCTGTGTAATTGGCTGATTCTGATATATTTCACCTGGCAGCTCTTCTAGTTCTCCTTGGTTAACTTCCTACTACTTCTTTTCCTTCCTTTTCCCTTTCTGTTTCCACCTGGGGCAGCACCGCACAAATGAGCCCACACGCGTGCACACGCTGTGTGCATGTTTGCAAGAAATTTCAGATATATTCATGGCGTACACCTTTGGTTTCTGGTTTTCAAAAAGGACAACTGTAGACACGCCTCTTGCATTCCTGAGCAACTCAGGGCAAACACAAGACACTGTGCTCCAATAAGCATACAGCCTTTCTGACACATCTCCTCATGATGTCACCTATCTTCTGCTCTGCTACTCACCTACTCCTACACTTACACTCTTGGGACATGGCTCACATGCTGGGGAAAATTGGTATTCACTATCCTTATCCTCATTTGCATAGGATTGCCTACTAATGCTTGGTTACATCTCTCACACTGAGCTTCCCCCCCTTAGCAACCAGTACTCAGTGGCCATGTTGTCTTCAGCCTGCTGTTCACCTACATTGTAGGATAAGCTTTTTAGTGAAAATGCCTATTTTTGGCTATTTTTTAATTATTTTCTTGTTTTTTTAAGCACCGCACGTTTGCATGGTGCTGCGCTACGCTTAAACATCTGCGATCGGGAAAAAAAAATCAGATTTTAATAATTTTAAACATTTAAAAAATTTCAATGGCCTTATATTTGGCTATTGGCATACTTCCTCAACTGGATGCATCCTTTATTTGGAGCTGTCATAGCTCCGTTTTGCTATTTGCAGAACAGTACTCCGTTACCAACGGAGTACATTTCTGCAGATAACACTACTCTTCCACGGACAGGTTAGTGTTTCCTGGATTGCAAATTTACCTCATTTGCATAGCTTTCAGCAGCAAATGAGGTAATTTGCATACCATGACACTGTCCGTACAAAACTAGCTTTCTCATGCACGCCCCTGCTGGCTGTTGCTGTATCGCTCAGTAGACATATTGGCTGTCTGATGTCTTACTCTACTCTACAACTCCGTGCAAGCTTTTGTAAATCCGGCCCGTTATCTTTGCAGTTACCTCACACTCTGCACAAACTCACTTGGTAACTAATAGCTATTCATTTAAAATATCAGTTTAAATATTAAATGTGCCCTTGAAATGCTATTGACATTTTGACAAAATATAATATGAACTGTAAAATGAATGACTTCAAAGAAGTGAAGTAATGCATAGATTTCAAAGACAGTTCTTGACACTACAGTAAAAGTAAAAATATATATTCACAAGGAAGTATTGAAATGTTTTAGTTTTCCAGTTAAAATAGCTTACTGTCAACATTTTGTGATATCAGAAAGTTTGAAGAGCTAGGAAATTACTATTCTTTGTCTTTATAATGATTTAGACAGACAGACTCTGCTTAGTTTAATGAATTATGACATATGTTTATGAGGAAAAGTGGACTCAATTACTCGCATTGGACTACACATTCCTGGAAACTCAACTGAAATGTCCCCAAATTACTTGTGAATTTAAATGAAACTGCCTGATTAATAAGCATAATTTACTTTAACAACCTGAATCCATAAGCTATCTGCTCTATATATGCTACATTATATATGTCAGTTGCATATGACAGTCTCTAGAGCACAGGAAAAAATACATATTATTTTTGCAACATGCTATATTTGCACTAATCATACATTCTAAACTAACTCAATTGGCAACTGACAACTTATTTATTTGAAACATCAGTCTAAATATTAATTGTTTTCTTGAAATATTGTTGCCGTTTTGACAAAACAAAACCTGAATTGAAAAAGGAATGATTTGAAGAAGTGAAAAATTGTACAAATTTCAAAGACAACTATTGACACTACAATATAAGTAGAAATGTATATATGCAAGGAAAATTTGAAATGCTTTATACTTTTAGTTAAAATAGCTTATTTTTAACTTTTTGCTGTAACAGAAAATTTAAAGTGCTAGGAAATTATTTCTAATTTGTTTTTATAATGTTTACTAAAGTGATTAGTCACTGACTTGTTTAATGGATTGCGAGTCATGTACAAGATGGACTACTGAATGTTATTTCTGTTTACCTATGTTTGCTGAATTTCTTTTATCAGTACTGATTTAAAACAAGGGAAAGAAAGGGAAGGGAAATCTCTGTTTTTGGTCAAGGGAGGAGAGGCTTAAGAGTATTCTAACTGCCCTGAGAACTCTTTAAGATGCTCTTAATACTATTTGATTAATACTTACCTAAGGTAAGTCTTGATTACCATATAGGTACCTTCACATTCATTCTAGACCTGATGTGATTACCCATTCTGAAAGCAGGAGGTGCCCTATGCAAGATGGGAATTTTCAGGGGGATCATAGTTTATTCTTAGACTCTGCTTTGCAAATCTATAAATATGTAAAAGCACTGCACACTAGAATGTAGGGTGTCTCTACTCTGAGTCAGGATACCACTGATAAGCCATGTCTTTTCATAAGTGTAAGTTGAAGTTGGTGAGTTAAAGAGTGGGAAAGTAAAGGAAGAAAGTACACCTACAGTAAATTCATATTTCATTGGTTATCACTCATTGTCTCCTGTAGAGTCCTTTTAGTCAAATTATTTAGTAATAATCTATTTGTTGTTGGCTTATTTAGTGTATGCTCCTCTGTTGCAATTAATTTATCTAAAATGATATAGCTGACATGTTTGGGATCTCTTAAGGGTAACTAAATATTGGATATTTTCTAAGTCAACATAATAATTGTTTACACTACTAGCATTCCATCCTGATATATGAAATACTATATAACAATAATAGAATAATATAGAAGTCCATATCTCTTTTAAGAAAATTATCCATATAATAATTTAACATATGGAGCTCAGTTGATATTGTTGGTTAAAGGTATGAGTGATAATCCAATAGATCTATCTTTATCTATTGGATTAAGAATGATTTTCATTCCATGTTTAATGGGAAATTCATATTTACTTGTATTTGATACTTTAGAATTAATGTTTTATAGAAGTACTTTTTTAAAGCCTGACCAGAATTTTACCTTACTTATATTTAAAGAAGAAAGAACATTAAATTATACTCCCAAGTTTACACACATAAAATTAACATTCAATGTTATCAAAGAATATGGTATAACTACTATAATCAAAAAAAAAAAAAAAAAACAATAACTTGAAATGGATTTAACATTCTTATCATTAAATACTAATGGCTTAAATACTGCAAATAAAAGATTAAACTTACTAAAATATTTAAATCTAAATAAGGCACAAGTATTATTTTTCCAGGAAACGCATTTTAAGACTAATGATAGCTTTATTTGGAACCCTAAGGACTACACAGTCTTAGCTCAATCCTCCTATAGAACAAAGACAAAAGGAGTATCAATTCTCTGGAAGAAAAACACAATCACTCCAAAAGTTATTTATAAATATGAAGACAAAGAAGGTCTACTAGCATTTGTTATAATTAAATTTAATAACAGAATATGGACCTAAGCTAATCTATATTGGTTCCCAGGAATTAGAGCAGGAATGGTTAAAAAATACCTAGATTTTATTTCCAACAATTATAAAGGAAATTTTATGCTGGGAGGAGACTTTAATTGTACCTTAGAAGCTTCTGAAACCACCAAGAAGTCTTTTCACATAGCAACTATTTCAAAATTCTTAAAAAAATGGATCAATTCATTTCATTTAATTGACATTTTTAAAGTAAAAGATGATAAATCCTTATTATTTTCCCATAAAGACCATAGATTTGGAACATAAACCAGAATAGACAAATTATTTGTAGTTCAAGATTTACAAACAAAAATCTTCAACTTCTCTATAGTTCCATGCCCCTTCTCAGATCATGACTCTGATAATGAAGCTCCAAACAGAGTTTAAACCTTTAATCCTCTCAACTAGAATTTCATCATATATCATGAAAATTAAAGAATTCAGACCCTGGATGTTATCAGAACTACAATTATTTCTTGAAATTAATAATACAACCGAAATCAGTAGAGTCATGGTTTGGGACTCATTAAAAGCATATTTATTTGGTAAGACCCTTAGCTGGTACAAAGTTAGAGAGTGGGAATCTGAATCATTAGACTTGCGAACTAGACTCTTGACAGCAAAATCTAAAAAAATCAGAATTGTCCAGAAGTCAAAAAAGAAATAGAGGAATTAAATAAAAAATATAATGAAATTCTAACATACAAAACTTGTCTAGACTTGGAAAAATGAAAAATAAACTCATTAGCCACCTTCCCCAGATATCTACATAACTTATCTACAAGAATTAAAATACATTCTAAATCAAATAACATTATTAGTATATATCATGAAAAGAAAGGGAAAAAAGTATTAGACATAGGAGACATCCTTGAAGCATTTTGGTTCCATTATATGGAACACTTCAAAAAAGAAGATTTAGATACCAACCAAATAGATACAAACCTTATCAATATAAAAATATTCCCAAAAACTTAAAACTAGACCTAGAAAAACCTATATCCTACAAAGAAATTGTTGACAAGATAAAAGAAAGTAAATCTAACAAAGCTCCAGGGATAGATGGCATAATTACGGAAATTTACAAACTCTTCCCTTCAACAGTAATCTCCCTTTTTCATAAAACTTTGCTAGAAGTCCAGTCAGAAGCAAAAATACCACCCACATGGAAATATTTTCTCATAACACCAATTCTAAAAGATAATCAACCATCAGACCTTTGCACCTCATACAGACCTATATCATTACTGAATAATGATTACAAAATATCCATGTCAATACTAGCTAACAGAATGAAAATCCCACTTTCAAAGACAATTAATAATGATCAAACTGGATTTTTATATAACAGACACACATGATAATATTAAAAGAATACTTACTCTTATAGATTATGTGAATAAAGAAGATAGAGAAACACTTGTAATCGGATTAGACATACAAAAAGCCTTTGATTCCCTCAACTGGGAATATCTATTTAAAACTTTAGCATTATTTGAATTTCCTCCTCCCTTCATTTTATTACTAAAAAACATATATATTAATAGCGTGGCCTACATTAAATTAGGTACTTTCACCTCAGAATCTATCCATATAACAAAAGGTACTAAACAAGGATGCCCCCTTTCTCCTATTTTATTTGCTTTGGCTATAGAAATACTTGCAGAAATAGTATGCAATAATCCAAGAATAAAAGTAATAGAAGTCTATGACCAGTACATATCTAAAATAATGCTTTTTGCTGATTATATTTTATTAACCCTATCAAACTCTAGAGAGTCATGAGGAGAGCTAGAAGAAGAAATGGAGAAATTTTATAATATTTCAGGTCTACACTTTAATAGATCAAAATCAAAATTTCTATTTTTAAATAAGAAAAAAGAGATACAAGTTACAGATAAATCCATCATAGGAATACAAGAACTTGCGCTAAATTATTTAGGAATAGTGTTATGCAAAAATATAAATAAAACAATATTAATAAATTATAAAAACGTTATTGAAACAATAAAAATATATATAGAAAAGTGGAACTAAATTATTTTAACTTTTGAAGACAGGTTGCAATTAATAAAAATGGTCTTATTGCCAAAAATACTATATGTAGCATTAGCAATACAGTTAATTCCTGAAAGATGCATTCTTAAAGAAATAAACTCATGTTTAATAAAATTTTTATGGTATCCCAAAAAGAATAGAGTTGCTCTAGCTCATCACATTAGACCCTGAAAACAAGGAGGATTGAACTTCCCAGAAATAGAAGCATGTATAAAAGTATATGTGCTTAAAATTACAATAGACTGGATAAATCCAAATTATTTTGCCAACTGGAAAGAATTAACAATGACTATATTAACAAATGAATTTAATCTGTTAAAAAAATTAATAGTAGACAAATCAAACAAGCCCTGGTACATACTATGCATAAGTATACAATATAATATCACAAAGCCTTCTAAAACAACACTGATTAATCATTACATCAATTCCTTTAGGAAACTTATCAATGCAAACAGAGATTTAAAACTTTGGTTTGACCTTTTAACCATATTTACCATTACTAAGAACTTTCCTCACAAAATATATAGGGAAACAATAACCTCCTGGGATCAAAATGGATTCTTATGCTGGTTTCAATGTGTAAATAAATTAAATGTTTTACATATACATATGATAAAAACTGCTTACAATATTGCAACACAGGACTGGTTAACCTTACAAAGCATTCTAATATACACTCAAGATTTATGCAGATTAATTAATAATTCCTCATTTAAAGATGTTCCAAATCTAATAAGTTTTCTGTATGAATTTATATATAATAGTTGTGAAAAGAAAAATTCCATTTCAAATCTATATAAAGAGTTAATAACATATAAAACAATTCCCAAACCATCATACTGGCAGTTCTTAACAAAAGGTCAGTCACTGCAGTTAACAGAAGAAATTAAAACTAACATCTTACTATCAGTTAATTACACCTCTAACAACAGTACTGGAAAATATTTAACTGGAAATACTTACATAGAGCATTTTTAACACCAGATGGAATTAAAAAGATCAGTACTACTACAAATGTTTTTTGCTGGAGGTGTGGAAAGTCAAATAAAGCAGACTGGATTCATATTTTGTATGAATGTAATAAAATTAAATCATATTGGAATGGAATCAATAATTTTTTACAAGCTTTATTTAATGAATCCTTTACCTTAACTAAAGAATTGATAATTCTAAATGTAAAGGAAGGTCCCTACCTGAATAAGACAAATATGCATTTGTTATGGACAATACTTGCTATATCTAGGAAATGCTTAACCAGAAGGTGGAATTCAAATACACCCCCGACTTTGGAAGAATTCTACACTTTACTAAAGACAACTGCATTGATGGAAATAAAAATCAAAGAACTACGAATCTATCCCAGGCCATTGGTAAATAATCCTTGGAAGAAAGTTATATCTTTGTTAGACACTCTGCAATAATCAATATTGTATCTCTGATAACTGATCTGTTAATTCTATATTTAATAACATACAGTGTATATAATTGAAAGTCAGGATATTGTAAATATTGTATATAGTTGTTTAAAATGATATTTAAAAATATTATGTAAATGTTATTTTAATTGAAAATAAAAAACAAATATTTGAGGAGATGTATCGTTGTATTGCTGGATATTATTTTTAAGGTTCTTGACATAGGTGAAAAATGTATAGTGGTCATCCATAACAACATGGGTGGCAATTCTCAATTTGTACTTGCTTTTGGGAATTCTGATTTTGTTTCTAAGTACTTTGTTGATCTTCCGGAGTTCTTATTTTGCTAATGGGATATTAATTTTATGTGCTATGGGTTTCTTTCTCTCATTGTATGGTTTGTTAATAATAGGATTCCACCAAATGAATTTGTTCTTAAATTTGCCAGTGTATTTCTTCTTTATGGGGATCAAGGCCTCAATGGAAGCCCAAACGTTGGCATAGAACATACCTATGAAAGTGGCTGCATTTAATGTGAGGTCATTGGTGTGGGGGGTGTTGGAATTTTATCAGGTTATAAAGCAGTTGGATTATATTTGCCTTGGAGTAGTCTCTGAGGATGGGAGAGTTATGAGATAACTCAAGCCTTACACTTAAGGTAAGTGTTACTGCACAGAGTCTGATATGACAAGTGATGTGGTAACTACAGATGCTGAGCTTAGAGGGGTCAGGATGCTGAGAACCAGTTCCAGTATTTCTGAGCCCTTCACTGGGGTTTGGAGTAATTGGTCTACATACCCAGCATTAATGAAGTTCAGGAATCTTTGTACACACTTATTTATAGTGGTATCGGTTCCACATTCAATAGAGGGGCAGCCGCTTTGGTGCAGCGGTTAGCATTGCCGCCTCACAGCAAGAGGTTTTCCGATTCAATCCTCGGCTGGGGTGCCTTCTGTGTAGAGTCTGCATGTCCTCCCTGTGGTAGCTTGGGTTTCCTCTGGGTGCTCCAGTTTCCTCCCACATCCCAAAGACATGCTGTATGTGGATTGGACACTCTAAATTGGCTCTAGGCATGAGTTTGTGCATGTATGTGCCACTGTGGAAGGTTGGGCACTGGGCTGGCAACTCGACACCATAAAACTCCACTGCCAATCATGAGCAGACAGGTGGTCCGTTGTGGCGACCCCTAACCGGGAAAAGCTGAAATAAGAAGAAGATCATGTCCCTCTTCATATGACCCATGGAGGCGTGTCTCAAGCCATTCACTCCCACATGTGCAATGTTCAGGTCAAATGTTTACCTGGAGTGAAGATACTTGATAATAATAGTGACATTACAGATCCTGACACCTGACAAGCAGCTAACTGTCACTCTATCTTTCTTGGCCTGTTGACTGGAGTATCTGTGTGTTTAACTATGGAGTCTCTTATGATCAGGACTTTGAAAGATGTACAAGCTTGGTCCTGCTGCTTTAAAGGCTAATGGATGCTAGTAGTGTGACCCTCTTTTGTGGCTGTATTTGCTGCAGTGTCAAAAAAATGCTATGTTGGTTAAGACCTATTGATGTTGGGTAGCATCAAGAGGTTAGTTTCAGGGTTGAAGCTGATAGCTAGATTTAGGAACTCTAGGATGCCTAAGTAGACATGTTGTTAAATGTGGGAGGCAGCCAAGATGTAATTTTAGTTTTCACCACAATTAATTATATTAAGAATTAAAATGAGACTATCAGTATGTAATTAGTATTGTTGTTAAATCAATTTGCATTTTGCCTTGCGACTGCAGACAGTAATACAGTAGCATAGAAAACTGACTAAATAATACATCTTAACCATAGACTCACTACTTATAATGGTAACATGAATGGCCTAGTTATCCTGTCCAATGTAACCTTAATAACACTAAAATGAGAAAGGACTGATATGTGTCTGTATGTATATGTATGTGTGTATGTATGTATATGTATATATATATATATATATATATATATGTATATATATATATATATATATATATATATATATATATATATACACACACACACACACACACACACACACACACACACACACACACACACACACACACACACACACACACACACACAAAATAAAACGTAACAACTAAGAAAACAAATACATATATTTTTTTATATCTAACTAAGCTCTTTTGTCCCCAGATGAGATTTCAGACTGGTAATACACTCACAAGGCATTGCTTAAATAGGGTGTGTTGGGTCACATGATCAGTGCTTCAACTTCTTCTTAAATAAGCTTTAAAATTTGCACAATCATCAAGATATTGAGATTCAAAAGCATTGAGCCTAACCTACTAGCAATACACTTTCTAATCCAAATCATCATGTGCATCCAGTCTAAACTTGAAGTATTTAACTTCCTCAGTCACAGAGTTTGCATTTGTTTGCAAACCGTAGCATATCTGTATGAAGTAGTGGACTTCACCTTTAATTCAGTTTAGTTTAGTTTAATATGTATCGGCTCATAGATTCTGGAACCTAACTCCTGTGAATTCCTGCCACTATATAATTCTTCACAGTTGATTCAGCAATCTGCATATACTAAGAATTTTGATCTAGACATAAGTATTCCTGGTACACAAATTTTGCTGTTGCTTTGGATTAGCTCCAAGCACTTACTCCATAACTGGTAAACTTAGATTGATCATAACAACTAGCCCTACAAGTCCCCTTGATTGTTAACTCAAGTAGGGGGTGACACTTTCTTTAATTTATTTATAACTAGTGTTTTAAATTCCTTTGTCTCTTCCTTACAAACACATGACTCTCCCCCAGATTGTCAATAATCTCTGTCAAACCACTAACAATTTTTCAATTGTCTGCAACCAGTGCACTGATAGCTTTTGCATCAACAGTGGAAACTTTGAAATCATTATTTTCTTATCACTCTTTACTTCTTCAGCCAGTCTGAGTGGTTAATAAATGGAACCCCATGTCTTTCTTAATGTCAGTAAAAAGCTGTATTTACAGAGTAACCACTGATTAAAAACTGTTGTTAATGTGCACTTTGAGAAAATACACGTTCTCATCAGTGAGGCAGCTTGCTCTCATGACCTTCCCTTTAACAGTATTGTTCTTGAGGGACATGGGATGTATACTGTCATAAGACATAAAAGCATTGTTGTGGACTGTTTTTGTAAAAAAAATCATGTTTGATTTGTCGTAATTAAACACAAACTTCAGGTGTTCACTGTCTTAATTCAAATAATCCATAAATCTCTAAAGCTCTTTTAGTCCCCATCTCCATAATAAAAATGACATCAATAAAATGTTTGTAGAAGGTAATATACTCCACAAAAATGTATTAAAATCATACTAATTTGCCCAAGCAGTCATAAAAATATCTGCACAACAGGGAGCCATTGCTGCTGCCATTGCCACACCAGTTACTTTTCAGCAATAATCAGATAATTAGAGTGGTCTGAGGATGTTTTCAGCCCATGTCCTGGCCTAAAATGTTACTCAGAAATAAATCCTGGTCTAAATGGAGATCTAGTAAATCTCCTTCAGATCAACTGATCTTTAGGCAACTCAGAAATTCTACCAAAAAAGCAATAATCGGTGACAAAAGAAACTATTATAGTAATCTCCAACAAATTAATACTAATAAACCACAACAATTTTGGGCAACCTTAAATAAGATTATTCACCCTGGTAAAACTACTACTCCCGCCCCCTCTGAGTCAGAAAACACACAACCCTAGAAACTGCCAACACCTTTAACTCCTTCTTTACTGAAACCATTAACTCTCTAGCCTCTCACCTCTCCATAGATAAATCATCCATCCCTGACCCCACTTCTACTAATCTCCCTACCTTTAAACTACAACCTATCTCCACCTCCTTTATCCAAAAATGTCTCCAAAAACTCAAACCTTGTACCCCCTCTGCCGACAAACTTCCTGCCGAATACCTTCAAAAAGCAGCATCCATAATAGCCTACCCTGTATCCATCCTTATAAACAGAACTATCAGCGAAGAGTCCATTCCTGATATCATCCCCCTACATAAAGGTGGCAACTCCAATGAGTACTCCAATTATAGACCCATAGCCCTCTTATCACCAATAGCAAAGATTATGGAAAAATGTATACACCATCAACTAATGAATCACCTCACTAAACATAATATTCTGTCCAATTGCCAACATGGTTTTAGGCCTTTTCACAGTACTACCACTGCCCTACTTTCCTTCACTGATCTTATCTTTAAAAATCGCAACAATAACAACCTATCTTCAGCCCTCTTTATAGACCTTTCCAAAGCTTTTGACATGGTCAACCATCCCCTACTCCTACAAATCCTGGAATCTATCTCTCTTGAACCCAAGGCTATCCACTGGTTTGCCTCTTACCTCAGCAATAGAAAGCAGGCCGTCCTCTGGGGTAACAATCTCTCATCTCTGCTACCTATCACTCTTGGTGTTCCACAGGGCTCTATTCTAGGCCCTCTCCTTTTCACTCTATTCATAAATGACCTTCAATTAGCCTTACCCCAAGCAACTTGCATCCAATATGCAGATGACTCCACACTTATCTGCTCATAAAAACTTCCTCTGAGTTACGAACCCTTACTCAAAGCGTCTTCAACACAGTCGAGACATGGTTCTTAAAAGCGCTGTTTACTTTTGAATGCTAAAAACCAAACTCCTCCTATTTAAGCCTACTTCTAGGTCCCCCACTAGAATTCTCCATCTCTTCTAACAATGGTACTGTTATATCCCTGATTCTACCACTAAGCTGCTAGGTGTGACTATAGACAACTGCCTTACTTTTGATACTCATATTAACAATACCATTAAAATAGTCAATCGAAAACTGGGCTCCCTCTACAGAATTAAAACATTCTTAACTCCCAATGCTAAAGCTACACTTGCCCACTCTCATCTTATTTCTACTCTCCTCTATGCTTCACCCATCTACACTAACCTCAAGAAGAACAATCTCTCTAAATTAGCTAACACTCTCAATAACATAGCTAGATTTGTCACGGAAACAAATTTAGAACCCATCACTGTCTGAATCTACAACAACTTCACTGGCTAGAATTTCACAACATGCTATTACTCTCTCAACTTACCTTTGTCCATAGAATATTCTACCAACCTAACAATACACCTATCCTCTCTAATCTCTTTACCCCTTATACAAACCTAAATTCCCTTTGGTCCTCTAACAAACCTCTAGTTACTATATGTAAATCTAATAACTCAGCTGGTGACTCCCTTTTCTCCAACACCATTGGTAAGTCTTGGAATCAGCTTCCCACTGAACTCACTTCCATCACATCTCCTATTCTCTTTAAACAAAACTAAAAACACACTTAACAAAACACTGGCTGTGCCCTGTCTCAATCCTGACTAACCATGGCTCAGTAGTCTCTCACCTTTCTATCCTCCCTACTCTAAACCTGCTCTCTACTATTCCAGTCTCATACTTATACACTTTCCTCTCTCTTTTCTTATCTATCATGTTCTTTTTTTTCTCTCTTACCTCCTACCATATTTTAGTCCAAATCTGATAATTTTAAGTATTACTAAACCAGGACTTAATTTTTTATGTTGAGCACAATACTTACTTATCCTATCAAACTATGTTCCCTTCATTTTGTTTTGTATTGACTGTCTGTACAATTTGTGGAGCTTTTCTCCCCGGGCCTCTGCTGAAAAAGGAGTTGTCTCCAGTTAGACTAGCCCGGTTAACAAATGTTAAATAAAAATAAATAAATAATAGGTAAACTCAGAATACAAAAATATATCTGATTAACAAACCTTAAACAAAATTAATTTTGCTTTCCATCTTTCAGTTTCTCTTTCTCAGAATGTACTTTATGTCTTCAGAAGACGAGACTATCATGCCATACTCTGTTGTCCAAAATCTTCTCAGAGTGGCAGTACAAGAAATTATTCCTGACTCTAAGAATCTCTCAACAGCATCTGAAGATGTCTTTCAATAGCATTCCTGGGTGTGTGTTCTTTGTCATGTTCTTTGTCATGTTTTAAACATACCACAATGGGTCTAGGACTCTCGCACGAATGCAATTTTCACCGAATCGCTAATGGGTGGGCATACTTACATGAAAATGCCTTTCACCGAAGCAGCATTTTCACGTAAGTATGCCTGTTGTGCTGGTCGTACTATGGTGCGGATAAGGGAAAATTCCCTTTTACCCACTGTAGTTCGATCTTGGAGTAAGAATATTAAAGTAGGGGGGTATGGGGCACTTGCCCCCCTGCGTAAAAGTAGATTTCATGTTTTTTTTTTAACACACTTTAGCGAAAGTGCTTTTTCGGTGAAAGCACTTTCATTAAAGTGTGTTCAGTGATAGTGGATTCGGACTGTTGAAGTTTCGTTCAACATCCTAGATCCACCACAATATCCCTTTCTTCATCATTTTCATAGACTACTTAGATTTTTAAAAAAAAAATACAAATCCCGTAACTTCTTCGCTTTGTCATTGTTACTTGTGTCAGGTTTCTTTACTCCTGACACTATACAGTAAAATTATCAATTACTCTCTGTGGTTTATGAACACACAAGGAGGGACCAAAAGCAGTGGTTCATGATAATGCAAACTACAGAACTCCGAATCCTCAGAAACTCAATAGGTTTATGACCCTAGTGAGACATGAGTACAAAAACTTTGCTACGTGGTCTTTTCAAGAGACAGACTTGTTAAAATGTGATGTGCAAGATGTTAGAGCCAGGGACACATTTTTAATGAACAGTGGGCAAGACTGCTTTTCAGTTTATAGCATCCTACAGACCACCTTCTCAAAGTCAGGAATCCCACTCGGCTTTCCTGAAAACAATGGAGAACATGAAGATCTCTCCGAACACCATTATATTGGGCGACTTCAACTACCCAAACATAGACTGGGAGCACTACACAAGCCCCAGCACCTTAGCCCAAAGGTTCCTGGAAATTATAAACTCAAATGCTATGGAACAATTAGTCACCACTCCCACAAGAGGGGATAACATACTAGACCTGATCATTACTAACATGGGTACTCTATGCTCCATACCAGAAGTATATCCCTCATTGGTAAGATCAGACCATAAATTAATTTCACTGGATATCCACATCCCGACCCCACCCCCAACCCGGAAAACCACAGTGAAAAACTTCTCAAAAGCTAACTTCTCACTTCTCAAAACCGAAGTGGAATCCTTCAAGGCCCCAGGGCCAGTGGAAACTACGGCCCAAACTGCAGAATCCTATATAAACGCATTCTACGGACATCTCCAGGAATGCATGGATCATGCTATCCCAAACAAAACCAAGACCCAATCATCCAAAGGCAGGCGTCCAGTCTGGTGGACCCCAGCCATAAATAAACTGTACAACAGAAGGAGGAAGCTACTACATGATAGAGCAAAATCCCTAATAGGGAAGGCAGCTCTGATCAGTACTAGCAAAAAATTATGATCCCTCATAAAATCCTCCAAAGCCAGCTTCGAGAGAAAAATTGCACAGGACACTAAAGACAATCATAAGGCTTTTTTCAGTTATGTTAGGAACCTGGGATGCAACTCCCAGACTTGTTCTGAGTTGATTCTAAACGACAAAAAATACACTGAACCCACAGACATCGCCAATATCCTGGCAGACAGGTTCAGTGCAAACTTCTCCACCCCTCCCCCCCAAAAGAGCAAGTATCTATCCCGGCAGAGGGCTGCCTCCCAAACATCTCTGATGCTCAGGTGAAGGCTGCCCTCTCCAAAGCAAAAAACACTGCTTCCATGGGACCAGATGGCATCCTGGGTTGCGTCCTACATGAACTCCAAGAAGAACTAACCCCTCAAATAAAACAGCTGTACAATCTCAGCCTCACTACTGGATATGTACCCACAGAATGGCGTACAGCAACAGTGGTCCCACTCCACAAAGGTGGAGCCTCTACGGACCCTGGAAACTATCGCCCCATAAGCCTGACTAGCCTAGTCTACAAGGCTATGGAGAGGATCATCATGGAGCTCATAAACAAAGACATTGGGGACCTACAGACACTAGATCCTACCCAATTCGGCTTCGTCAAGGGCAGATCCTGCCTTTTGAACCTGGTCGACTTCTTTGAAACAGTCACCAAAGCCAGAGATGAAGGGAAGGTAGTCCACACAGCCTATCTGGACCTAGCAAAGGCATTTGACACAATACCCCACTCGGGCATCATAGATAAGCTATCCAGCTTAAATATAAACCCACTATGTCACAAGATGGGTCGTAAACTGGCTCAAAGACAGAACCCACAGAGTGAGAGTTGCTGGAGCCATGTCAGACTCGAAACTGGTCACAAGTGGCGTCCCACAAGGTTCTGTCCTGGGACCGCTCTTGTTCGGTATATACTTTTCCGAGGTACAGGCCAACGTGTGAGGACTATGGCTCACAAAGTTCGCAGATGACTGCAAACTGGGCGCCATAATCGACTCTACAGCTGACACAAACATCCTTCAAAAAGGTCTCACAGAGACGGATAACTGGTGCCAGAGCCATGGTCTAAAGCTAAATGCCAAAAAGTGTATAGTCATACCCTTTGGCAAAAACAATGTGCCCACAAATTACCACATAGGCGGTAACCCATTAAGTACAGAGAAAGTAATTAGGGATCTGGGGAGCCAAGTTGATAGCAATCTCTCCTTTGACAACCACATTGCCAAAGTGGTTAGAAAGACCTTCTACATAGCCCACCTCATCATGAAAGGATTCACATCTAGATCAAGAGAGGTAATCGTGCCCCTTTATTCATCCCTCATCAGGCCTATCATAGAATATAATGCCCCTTTTGGGATGTACCTTACCCGACACCTGCAGCAATTAGAAAACCCCAAAAGTACCTCACCAAGAGGATCAAGGGACTCAAGCAGATGCCATATGCTGCTCAGTTAAAAAACTCCAGCTCTACTCAGTTGCATACCGCCTACTTCGAGGCGATCTATGCCTGACATATAAAGCTATGTCCAATCCAGAATTAATGGACATGCTCCACCTCAGTAAATCTAAATCTCTTAGAGCCACACGCTTGAGGGACTTGAACCTCAGCACAGAAATAAATAGAACTTGCTGGAGGGACAGATTCATAACCCAGAGGCTCCCTTCGCTCTGGAATAGAATTTCAATTCATGTTAGGCAGAGCACCTCACTGAATCTCTTCAAGAAGAATCTTGATGAGTGGATGGGGGATCGTAGGTTTGTCCCGGGGATTACTTCCGTGTCACTATTAAACAGAGGCACAGTAAACTAAACCTTAAAAAGGGCACAGTATACTCAAATCAAGGGGTGGCGTAAGCCAAACAAAATCGGGCTAGGCTTGCAATTGCCCCAGGGCAGATAGCCTAGTATGAACCTATGAACCTATGAACCTATGAATGTGTCATGCATACCTCTCAACCTCTTAGAGCAAGAAATCAGGACAAAGCCATAAATGATAGTGGGACAATGGCCTAAAAGTAGGGCCAATTTTAAAATATTGCTTTTACAAACTTAGAAAGCTGATAGAAAAACAGGTTTTGTATTAGCATACATTTTCTGAAGCATATGAAGTCTGAAACTCAAATGTCTGTCAGCATTTTCTGTCTTTAATCTTTAATGATTTGCCAGTAATTTACCAGAAAACCATAATTTTATGAAAAACGGACCAAAAATATGAGGTAAAAATCTGGACATTCTGTGAAAATCTGCACAGTTGAGAGGTATGTTGTCATAAGATTTCATTTGAATACAAAATGCTATACACTGAAGAAGCAGAACAGCATAGAAATGCCATAGAAGGGAAAACAACTGACTTGGTCTTTTTTTATATATGACACTGTAGACATTATTTTGCAGGGAAACATGCATAATTTGAAACATTTGTTTTGTTATGTAGTTGTCCCTTAAATCCAGTACAATTTATTCATGCACTAATACTAACTTTATCCTTTTTGGGGGTTATGGGAAAAGCTTGGAGAAGCAATAGATGCAAAGTTGAGAAACAGTTCTGGATAGGATGCCAGTCTATCACATTGAAAGATGGAACACGCATACACACACACACACACACACACACACACACACACACACACACACACACACACACACACACACACACACACCACACACACACACACACGCACATATAAGCAAACACACTATGAGCAATTTGAAGATTACCACTTCACTTTTAAGCATGTCTCTGGGATATGGAAGGGAACATAATCTTACAACAGTGTCTTGTTTCACCTGATTTCAACTACCACTGCAGAGTGACTCTATAGTGTTTCGTTTTAGTTATTATCTTGCACTGATTGAAGTGATGTTAGCTATTTAGTTCTACACTAACCTTCAATTTTAATAGCAAAAAGTTAATAAAATACACACACACACACACACACACACACACACACACAAGCATACCATGCAAGAAACAAGGAATATTTATATGTCACTTTTGGCTTTGTCATTACATGTCCAGGATGTAACTAGCTGCAATACCACTACATATCCAAAATCAATAGATCTTTCATTTATCTGTGCTGCAGATAAATACATAATGTAATTGCTAACACTTTGTGCTTACAGGTCTATGATCCACAATTCAATCCTGAACTCTGATCATGATCTACATGGTTTGAATTTTTTCCCTGTGTCATTTTGGGATTCTTCCCACCTTACAAAAGCATGCTGGGTATCTGCTCTTGTCAGTGAGTGAATAAAATAGGTGCAGTCTCAAGGACAACACAAGGTTTGACTCCAGTCCTCACAAACGAATCTAAGAGGTCTACAAAAAGAATGCACTGAAAATAGAGTCATGGGCAACAGCACAGGCCATAGGTATTGGTCATACCGATTAGAGAAATGTCATGTGGGACCAACTGCTTAAGGCATGTACGAGAACACAAACCACAGGCTGCATGCCACATTGGGGCCAGAATTCAGCAGTGTAGGAATTAGGTCTAGATGACATGGTCCCGTCATCTAACGTCATCACAAAAGAGAAATGGGTGTTTGCCAGTGCTAAGTGAGTTGAGAACCTGACCTCCACAAGGAACCCATACTAAATGTAGAAGGGCAATACAAGCCATAAGATCAGCAACCCTTGGTCTGTAAACTGCTGGGTAACTGGTACCCAAGTTGCCCAGAATGAGTTGCCTGACAAGTTTTGTTAATTGAAAGTTGGAAATAAAGGCAAGTTGTTGTTCTTCTTCTTCTTTCGGCTTTTCCCGATTAGGGGTCGCTACAGCAGAATGCCGGTCCGCTAATGATTGGCAGTTGATTTTTACAGTGCCAAGGTGCCAGCCTGATGCCCAACCTTCAACAAAGGCACACCCATTCACGCATGTCTTTCGAATGCCACTTGACTGCGGGGAGGACATACAGACTCCACACAAAAGGTGTTCCAGCCAAGAATCGAATGGGAGAACCTCTTATAAAGGCAAGTAACTTACCAAAATGAACTAAGAACTGATACAATAAACATAATGTACTACCCCAATAAACAAATGTAAAATTCAATAAAACAACTATCTTCAGTGAAAACATGTTGCTTAGAAATGGATGATATGATGATCTGTGTTTCCTTCTCTCACTGTTTGCATTAAGCTAATCTCTTAAGCTGCCTTTCCTCATTGTCTTGTAGAGAGGCAACACAGTGAAGTCACAAGACCTGGGATCCAGAGTCCACTAATAAGGGAGAGGGCAGGCTGGATATTGGTGTAAGAATCATTATGAGGGAGAGTCTTCTGAAAAGAGTGAGATGTGTCATCAGAATGATTGACAGGTTCCTTGTAAACAGTCTTCAGGATCTCAGGTTTTGGTCAACAACTGGGTTGCAATGGTGAGAATAAGAGAGCAGTGAATAGTTGCAGGAGATCATTTATAAAGCAGGACTAAATGAGTTGGTCTTGACAATGAGTGGCCTGAATGCTCATATCAGGACAGACAAAACAGGATAAGAAGATTGCCTGTTACCACATGGTAGGTGCAGCAGGAATAATGAAGGATAGGCCATTCTGGGATCCTTCTGGTAAAATGTCTTAATGGTGGAAAACATATGGTTTATCAAGAGAAACAATCACAAAAGTACATACAAGAGTGTTTATTATGCAAATCAGTTAGGGAAGGGCACAGGGGTCAACTCACTGATTGCAAAGTCATCCTTGACAAAAAGGCTGACACACAATATAAACCACTGGTTATCACAATCACAAGCAGTAATCAGAAATGGCTTTAAGATCAACAGCCACTAAACTAAAGACGTGAAAGATGATTGAAGCAAAAGCCAAGGAATGAAAAGTGCTTATTGTGCTAGCATCTCAGGAAGAAGTAAAAATATGCAGAGTAAAAGAAGAACGGCAGCACCTCATAACATCGTGTATGAAAACAATATTTAAGGCTGATGTAGACATGAGGTACATAAGTGCAAAACTACTTGCCTGAATAAAACTTAATATTTGTGGTTAAATGACTGTGGAACCTTTTTGAAAGCAAAGACAGCCTTACCACAGTGCTTTTGCACAGAGATGTGTAGCACAGTAGTGAGCTGTCTCTGTATCCATGCTACATGCTAATAAGGCAGTTCAGAACAGAGGAAGATTTTAACAAGTCATTTGCTCTCTCTCTCCTGAACTGTGTTAGGGAAGATACCTTTGTGCCAAGTGATTCACAGAATCTTTCGGCCGTGTAGATTAGCACATGCAATCCCCACATCTTAGTAGTGAACATGGCCGTGTTCATCCACTGTGGTACAGGTAAGAGCTGGGAGTTTAGTGGCCAGTCTCCCACATCTTAGTATTGCACATGGCCATGTTCATCCACTGTGGTACAGGTAAGAGCTGGGAGTTTAGTGGCAAAGTAGGGTTGGGACATATGTCAGTTTGTGTATTGGAGGGGCTGCATGTGGGAGTGTATCTGAGTGTGTGTGTGCCTGGGAGGAAGTGGTAGGGAATTTAGAGAGGTAGGAGTTTGTGTGTGTGTGTGTGTGTGTGTGTGTGTGTGTGTGTGTGTGTGTGTGTGTGTGTGTGTGTGTGTGCGTGTGTGTGTGTGCGTGTGTGTGTGTGCATGTGCGTGTGTGTGTGTGTGTGTGTGTGTGTGTGTGTGTGTGTGTGTGTGTGTGTGTGCGCGCACGCAGCCTGTGTGTGAATAGATGAGAATGAGTGTGTGTGAGTGCAATTAGGTGGACAGGAGCTGTGTGTGTGTGTGTGTGTGTGTGTGTGTGTGTGTGTGTGTGTGTGTGTGTGTGTGTGTGTGTGTGTGTGTGTGTGTGTGTGTGCTCGAGTGTCTGTCTTACCTCCATAGCCCTAGACTAATGAACAGCTCTATAACATTGGGTGGAGGTGGGGAAATACCAAACACCAGTGATTACTATAAAAGAGTCATTCCTTAACAGCAGTTAAGCAGTACAGAGATTGCTGTGTAGGGAACATTAGGCACCAGGAATTACTAAAACACACTCCTGCCTTAATGGCACTTAAGGATTACAGGGATCACTGCGTAGGGAACACTAGGCATCAGGAATTACTATAACAGACTCATGCCTTAATGGCACTTAAGCAGTACAGAGATCGCTATGTAGGGAACACTAGGCACCAGGAATTACTATAACAGACTCATGCCTTAATGGCACTTAAGCAGTACAGGGATCACTGTGTAGGGAACACTAGGTACCATGAATTACTATAAAAGACTCATGCCTTAATGGTTCTTAAGCAGTACAGGGATCAGGACATGGGGAAGACTAGATACCAGGGAATTGTATTAAACAAATAAAGTAAAAAAAAATGAAATACAGGGAGGAAAGGGATTTGAACCATGCAACCTAGACAGGAGAAGCCCCTACATTAGCTTGTTGCCCTAAGTGATACATTTGTGCAGCAGATGTTTTTAACATATGTAATGATGAGCACAGGCATTATGCAATGCCAGCAATACATTGTTATGTAGAAGGGGAGGCATGGGAAATGTTAGACATATCTCCCAATCTCAGAAGCTTGTACCCTACCATGAATTTACTGAAAGATATAAAGCATAAAACCCAGATGTTTGGCAGTCTGATTTGACTATAATCGTCCCTGAAGTACATAAGTAGGGGAAAAGGAGACACTTTGGATGATCTGACAACAGGGACAGGTGTGGGGTAATTGCTGTTTGTGCACATATGTGTTTTACTGTGTGTTTGTATGTTTGAGAGTGACTAAAGGGTAGGTGCATCTGCTTCCATGATGTGGCCACCAACTCACTTAACACAGGAAGTGCTGATCTGTACTTCATGGTTGGTAAAGTCATTCAGAGCCATGCAAATTAGCCCATAATGAAATATTTCCTCGTCATGAGTAATTTGTCTCTGAATCACAAAATTCCACATCGTGATAATAGGGACTTCTTAATGAATCCCTGGGAGAATCATTCAACACTTATATGAGCATGGTCTACAAATAAGGCCATCATCTCCACTGCCTTTAATAATTGAAAGGGAAAAACACTAACCATAATAAATATAACACAAAATATTCAAATAATTTCATCATTTAATCCACATGGTGTATAACCTTGATATCTTAAAATGAAGTAGTCTTCCTAAACCTGTAACCATTGTTTTAAATCACTCAATAGAAAGTGCTCTACAATAGGACTACTCATCCACTGATTTGTAATAACTTCTATTTGTTCTAAACTTATTTTTCACCCCACATTTTGTTTCCCCGTATATAAATCTTGAGAAGCTCAGTGCATTCATTACTTTATTGACATCTGCTTAGAGCTGAGCTGCTGCCAGTAAATTACAACATTTTAAATAACATATAATTTATATAATTAAGCATATGCGGATGCAGGGTTATAATAATATATAAAAAAAAAACAATTGTTACAGAGAGTGTAAAAACATGTTTTAAGGAAATGGCTGGGTTCCATATCTACTCTGTCGGTGACAAAATAGTGGCATTATTTATGAAAGCTTTACACAATCACTGACATGCGTGTACCCACAGACACTTTTTACATAAGCAGAATAATGACTGTTATACATAAAAACTGGTACGCATTTCTATCAGATATTTAAAAAAAAACAAGACTTCTGTCCATCCCCAGGTCTGCAAACAAAAAAAGTTTTAGTATAGCTGATAGGGTGCTACACATTACTTTCAACTACAAAGAGATGGTGTATGCACATCTTAGGGGTAATTTTAAACTGTGGAAATTGTAGGTCATGTAATTTTTTGCAACAGGGTGATGACTGTATAATAAATATTGAGATGTTTAAAATACATCAGTATTTAACATCCAATTCTGAAGGGATAATTAATGCATTTTTGTGGATGTTCCATAATTTATACAGGAAAAACCAAAATGTACAGAGAGAAAAATAATTTTAGATCATGTAGTACATGAGCTGGTATGACCCTGACCTTGAGTAGCATACTACCTTTACCTAGAATGATACCACAATACAAAGACAAAATGATCAATTTCAACAACTGGCTAAGCTTCTGATGTCATTCTAAGGGGATCCAGTATCTGCATGGGATGACATGATAGACAAGCCTTGCTTTTTCGCCAGAGATGGTTTGCACCTGTCACCCCTAGGCTTTTGAATACTGGCCAAGGCTCTTGCCATCCCCATAGTGCCTTTTTTAGGCAAGGCTCAAAGGACAAACCAACCACCGTAACCAGCACAGGTAACCAAAAACTAAGGGTAATGCTACTCAACGCCAGAAATCTCAACCTCAAAATGCACGCACCCGAGGCACTCCTCAGTATGGAGAAAATCAATGTTTGTGCAGTGATGGAAACCTGGTTCAAGGCTCCAGAGAGCACCCCAGCACTACCAGGTTACAATTCATATCATACCTTCCGGCCTCGGTTACCAGATTGCAGTACAAAGGACAGAGGTGTATCCATATTCATCAAGGATACCCACATCTCCAGGTTAGTGGCACAGCATGATGCCCCAGAGATCATCCATGTGCAACTATCAACAGGCAAAACCACATTTTAAGTTGTAGCCTGTTATAGATCACCCACCATATCCCAAGATGCTCACTCAGCATTCCTTGAGGCATTGGAAAATATAAAGGTCCTACCCAACACCATCATTTTGGGTGATTTCAACAACCCTGGTATAGACTGAGCAAGCTACCAAAGTTCTAACTCTTATGCCCAGTGGTTCATAGAATTTATAAATTCAAATGCCCTTGAACAACTGGTATGTTCTCCCACTAGAGGGGACAACATACTGGATTTAGTCATCACAAATATGGGCGCCCATTGTACCACACCCGTTATCACTCCCTCTCTGGTCAGATCAGACCACAAACTGATAACCCTAGACATCCTCACTCCTCCACCTCCCCCAGTCAAAGAAACCATTGCAAAAAACCTTTCCAAAGCAAACTTCAAACTACTTGCATCAGAAGTGGAACTCTTCACTATTCCCTTGCAGAAGGATAATGATATCCAGGATGCAGAATCCTACACCAAGGCACTTTATATACATCTTCAGGATTGCATGGACCGTGCTATCCCAAATAAAACCAGACTCCTTCCTCAAGCAAGAAGAAACCAGTCTGGTGGACAGCGGCCATAAGCAAACTATACAATAAAAGGAGGAGACTTATACAAAAAAGGCCAAATCTCAAGTAGAAAAATCTTCCCTGATCAGCTTTAGTAAGAAATTGAGGGCCTTCATCAAGTCAACTAAAGCCAATTTCAAAAAGAAAGTTGCCAAGGATGCCAAGGATAACCATAAGACCTTCTATGGTTATGTCAAAAACCTAAATGGCAATGCTCAGGTCTGTTCTGAGCTAGTACAAAGTGGAGCAAAATACACTGACCCCACTGACATTGCCAACATCTTGGCTGACAGGTTCAGTGCAAATCCCCCCTCTCTCACCACCTACTATTACTATTCCGGGGGATTGTGTAACTCCAATTCTTACTAATACGTTGGCTAATAAGGCTCTATCTAAAGCTAAAAACACTGCCTCCATGGGACCAGATGGTGTCCCGGGCTGTGTCATACGTGAGCTCCAAAATGAATTAACCTCACATCTGAATACCCTGTTCAGTCTCAGCCTCTCAACAGGATATATGTCCATAGAATGGCACACAGCAACGGTGGTTCCACTGCACAAGGGTGGGCCCACAACTGACCCTGGAAATTACCAACCAATAAGCCTGACCAGTCTGATCTGTAAGGCAATGGAGCGAATCATTACGGAACTCATAAATGGAGAGATTGGGAACCTCCAAACACTTAACCCCACACAGTTCGGCTTTGTCAAGGGCAGATCATGCCTCCTGAACCTGGTGGACTTCTTTGAGACAGTTACTCAGGCTATAGATAAGGGAAAGGAGATACACACGGCTTACCTTGACCTTGCTAAAGCATTTGACACCATTCCCCATTCGGGTATTGATAAACTCACCAACCTGTTCATAAACCCTTACGTCACAAGATGAATTGCAAACTGGCTCTCAGACAGATCTCAAAAAGTAAGAGTAGCGGGATATATGTCTGAATCCAGACCAGTAATGAGTGGTATGCCTCAGGGCTCTGTCTTGGGGCCCCTCCTGTTTGGCATATACCTCTCTGAAGTACAGGCAAGCACTGAAGGGCTGTGGCTGACCAAGTTTGTGGACGACTGCAAACTGGGTGCTATAATAGAGTCTCCGGCCAACATGGATATCCTCCAGAAGGGCCTTAATGAGATTGATGCATGGTGTCAAAGTCATGGTCTCAAGCTAAATGCTAAAAAATGTGTAGTAATCCCCTTTGGAAAAAACAGAGTACCCGCGAACTACCACATAGGAGGTAACCCCCTGAAATCTGAAGTAGAAATAAGGGATCTAGGGACCCAAGTAGATAGTCAGCTTTCCTTTGATAACCATGCTGCCAAGGTGGTTAGAAAATTTTTCTATCTGACCCATCTGATCACGAAAGGGTTTGCATCAAGATCTAAGGATGTAATGGTGCCCCTCTTCTCTTCCCTCATCAGACCCATTATTGAGTACAATGCACCAATTGGTATGTACCTGGCTAGGCATCTCCAGCAGCTGAAGAAACCACAGAGGTACTTCACTAAGAGGATTACTGATCTCAAACAGTTGCCCTATGTAGCATGACTGAAAAAACTAAGGCTTTTCTCTGTTGCGTACCACCTTCTCAGAGGCGATCTCTGTCTAACATACAGAGCCATGTCCAACCCAGAACTGTTGAACATGCTCCATCTTAGCAAAACCAAATCCACTTGAGCTACACGCTCTAGGGATTTAAACCTCAGCACAACAATAAATAGAACATGCTGGAGGGATAGATTCCCTTCGCAAAGACTTCCTTTGCTATGGAACAAGGTCCCGATCTACATAAGAACGAGCCCCTCACTATCACTCTTCAAGAGGAACCTTGATGAGTGGATGGGTAATAGAAAGTTCACACCAGGGATCATACCAACAGCTCTACTAGATAGGGGCCAAGGGTACTAGCTGCTAGATCAAGGGCCTAGGGAACTAACCAAAGGGGCAGTGAATACCGCACAATGTGACTGGGCTAATATATGCCTTCGGGCAGATAGCCCAGTACCTACCTATGAACCTATAAACCTATACTAGAATTAAGCAGTTTATTTTTTTTTCTTTCATATTAGTATTTTATCTGAAGCTAATGGAGGAATAAGGCACATAAAGAAAGCTGGTGGTAGAATCTAGAAGTCTAGGAATTTATCAAAAGAAAGAAGGAGTGCAGGAAGAAGTGGGAGTTAGAAAAGACAGAAGGCCAAGGAGAAACACTAGAGGGCATAAGACATCAGTAATAATGCAAAGAAGGTGTCAGAGAACCTCTACTAGCTTATGGAAAGTGACTCACCAGATGGCAGAAATATGCTCTGTCAGTTTGCAAGACTGTGAGAAAAAGGCAAACATATTTGGCATATACCATTCATAAGGGACACCTGCAACAATCTACTCACTAGTCCGCAGGGCATCAAAGACAGATAGAAAGAGTACTTCAGCAAACTTCTGAATGAGGGAGATCAAACAGAAACTGTTATGCTGCTTGCACATCCTATAATGAAAGAGGAAGGAGACTCTGTAACAGAAAAATTAAAAAGTGTACCAAGGGAAATGAAGCCTGAGAAAGAGGAAACCTCAGATGAAGTCAGAGCCACGACGACCATGATGTGGAATTTGTTAGAGGAGAAATGTCTCTTGAACTATTCATCACAGTGTGCAGAGACAGATAGGTTTATTATTATTAAATGCATCTCATTTAATCAACCTGAGATTATTCGACCCCAGCACTTACACCTAAAAGAGCTGGAGGATGCTTTTCAAAAATGTAACACTGCCAAAGCACCTTTTTCTGCATAGATCAAGTTACCCTTCCACACCCCTTTATTTATTTCTTTATTGACATTTAATTACCATGAAAGTCCTACTGGGTAGGAAAGTCCAACTGGGTAGGAGTCCATTTTCAGTGGCGGCCCGGGAGAAAAGCTCCAAAGTATTACAGAACATTTTAATCACAATAATTTTACAATCTTTAAAAATAATACAAAAACATCTACAGTTTAAATGATTATACCAAATCAGACATAATATGAAAACATTGGTTAAGATTAAATACAAGTTATTTGATGATGATTTAATATTTAGAGAAATTTTAGCCAGTTTATAAAGAAATTAAAGGTAAGTTAGTATAATACAAGCAGAAATTACAATATGAAGTGAGAGAAAAGCAAGCCTATGGTGTATTTAGAGAGAAAGTCAGGTGAGATAAATTGAGAGATGTAAGAGAGGGAAGAAGAGAGAGTAAGGTATAAATAGGTATTTGTTCACATTTAGAGATATTCTGGTGTTGAGCAAGAACAGAGCAAACCTTTGGGTAGGAAGTCTTTCAGAATGGTTTTGAAGAATGGGAGAGAGTGTACTGACCTGATGGATACAGGTAAGGTGCTCCAGGCCTTAGCAACTTGAAATGACTATAGGCAATCCCCAGCCGAGTTGATAGGTTTGTGGACAGACAGGCGTTTTTGGTCATTGAATCATAATGATTGACTGGGAACATAGTTGTGTGGAATGTTATTTATTGCTGGACAAGCAGATGGATGCTGGCTAATTTCATAGGTGGTAAGAAGCTGTGTATATGTTAGTTGATGGGGTAGTTCTAACTAATTTAGGCTTTCTGGTGCTATATAGTGGCATGTACTGAATGGGGTATTTCAGGGCTGTTTTAATAGCATTATTGGCAAAGCAGTGCACTGGGGCCCCTACCTATACAACCACTCACAGGATTAAAAATGAAAATGGCCAATAAAATTAAACATATATTTATTGATACTTCCAACAAGTCAGTGTTTAAACAATAAAAAAATGCTGTACACCAAAGATCAGTCAACATAAACATTTGAACAATATAACACGAGCCTTGAAAAACACAAAAATTCAACAAATTAATGATACTACAACTAGTAAACCACACAGACTCTGAGGGCACAGTATGAAATTATTATGAAATATTTATTACTAGTGTTCAACATAAACGTGTGTGAAATTTCTTTGCACAGAATTGCTTTATAATTGACTTGAAGTCAATGGTCTTGAGGATGTCATTTTCCATACACATAAGTGAAAGCCATTTCAACACTGCTGCCCCATTGTGAAAATGAATGTTCTCCTGCACCGTTGGTAACCATCATACACATGAATAATCTGAATGCAATTTCAACATTGGGAAGCACAGATTTCAAGTTGTCAGAAATTATTTTTCTATACATTGCAGGGGGAGTCACAATTTTCACCAACAACAATTTAGTGTTTGAGATGAACACATTTAAAAGGTCTGCAAAATCAAGGTCTTTGTGTCAGATTTTCACACTTTTCATGTAGCTTATCTAAACCATTTGTTTTCAATTCACTGAAGAAGGAAAGCAGATTCCCAGTCAATGAATAAGCTTCTGCATGTTTTGTCATCTCAAAGATTAGAAAGTCCAGAACAGTAAGTAATGTTTCTACTTTGAACTTCTCACTTTTAGTGAGAAGTACCTCTTCTTCTGATCAGTCATATCTAGTAAGATGCACACTTTGTTTCGTTCCCGTTTTTGAACATAGCTAAAATCCAAATCTGTACACCTACTCCTGTCTTTTAATTTGTATTCACTAAATTTGTCTCTAATTTCCTGAAGATAGGTTTTCAGAGACTCAAAATGTTTCATGGCAACAAGTATGTTCACATCTTCTGACTGCAGGACACTACTTGTTTTGTTCACTCTTTCAAGAATGTCATTCAATGAATTGTCAGAAAGATCATTTCCAGGTTCTCATTTTCTCACTCACTCCTTCTGCCTCTGACCTAATGTCAGCTGACACAGAATCCAGTACGTGTATAATTTTATCAAAACCCCCATACAGAGCATGGACAGCATCAAAATGTGACGACCATCTTGTGTCAGACAGACACTTGACCACTTTTCCTAAAGATGATGCCAGAACATTCCATCGATGTGTAGAAGCAGAGAAAAAGGAATACAGATGCTGAACAAAGTCAAAGAATTTTACAGTCTGTAGACAACACTCTGCCACTTTTACTCCCGCCAAGTTCAGGCTGTGTCAAGTACAAGGGACATAGATGGCAAACTCATTCATTTGATGAATCCATGCTTGCAATCCAATATAGCATCCAGGTATATTTGAGGCATTATCATATGACTGACCATGGCAATTTGATAGTGGAATTTTGTTTTCATTAAAGAAATCCACAACAGTGTCTGCTAAACATTTTGCTCCATGAAAAAAAGATAGCGATGAACATAATGAAACATTCCACAGGTTCACATCCTCAAATGTCCAGGACAGTAAACGTCAGTTGATCAGTGTGTGAGATGTCTGGAGTGGAATCCACATTTACTGAGTAATACTTCACTCTTTTATTTCTTCAAGAACAGCACAAAAGACATGATGTCCCATGAATTCAATAAATTCCTCACAAATGTTCGCCGATAAATGTGATGGGTTCCCTATTCCATGATTTCCATACAGTTTGAGAGTTTTTTCCAAAAAAGGGTCAAATTCACTCAACAGCTCTAGAATACCTAAATAATTTCCATTTTTTTCTGACCCAATAATTTGATTTTCTCACGAAATGGCAACCATCTACAGGTAAGCAAGCAAATTATAGAAACCACACATGTCAACAATTTATGCAAGTACCCCTGCTCTGAGCTCTGATGTTCAAGTAACAAAGAATCTAGACTTCCAGTTTATTTATGTCAGATCAAATATGCCGTCATGCACTTATGATGTTCTTCTCCATTTCCATGTTCTACAATAACTTTGCTGTGTTTCCAGTCATTGATTCCTGACATAGCAAAGAGAGACTCACTCTTGTTCAACAGACAACATGCAAAGCAGGACAAATGATCTTTGGAAGGTAAATAGAGTAGCCATTCATGTTTTATACACTCGCTATTCCACAGTTGGTGTTTGAACACATTCAGTGATAAATACCTTGCCTGAGTATTCTCTCCTCCAGCTCCTTTATACACTCTGCGTTAGTTTGAAAGATGCCATCATAATTCTGACATAATGATGATGATGATGACCCACTACTCTTCTTCTTCTTCTTCTTTCGGCTTTTTCCAGTAATTCACTGTGTTAGTAGCATTAATGTACAATAGCCCTGAATCTGTGTCTTGGATCACAAACTCCTTTACTGTTACAGATTTGGATATTCCCTCTTGTGGAAAATCCACAGCAGTAAGAACAGGTAATGATACCATTGGTATGTCTGTTGCAACTGGATGACTGGATGTAAGAGTGGATGTAGATGTGGATGCAATATTTGAAGGAGCAGTATTAGTGGCTGATGACATTACACCTGGGTTCAACCAGGACATTACGTTTGGAAATTTGTACATTTTCTTCTTCTCCTCTGCAGCTCCTTTTCCTCTTTTGCACTCCACAAAATACTATGTTTCATTTCTGCTCAAAGGGTTATTCACCAAAATTTGGAAAAAAAAACATTTAAAATTGAAACAAGGATTAATGCAGTTTCAATTGTAGAAATTTTAGGTCATTGAGAGAATTACACACTTCAAAATGTTGTATGTACAGTAGTCATCCACTGCTACTACTACCAACTGCTAATAGGATTGAGCCACAAATATGACCACAAAAGTTGCAGCACTTGTTAAAAAATTATAATCGATATTTTAATAAATATATATATATATATATATATATATATATATATATATATATATATATATATATTTGTGTGTGTGTGTGTGTGTGTGTGTGTGATTTTAAGGAAGCGGCAAAGTATTTCAGTTCACGTCTCATGTACAGTAAAGTCAATTATTCAAACTAATTGGGACCTAGGGTAGTTCGGATAATAATCAAGCATATAATTGAACTAGATAAAAACCAGTACCAGCAACCTGTCTGCATAGTGTCAGAGTAGAACCCACAGCCTTCTGCATCAAAAGCAAGTGTATTACCTGTTGTGCTGCTAACAATGCTTTCAATTGCTTTAGCACAATAGTGATAACATTTGCTAAACAACAGTTGCACATTGTAAACAGACTTGGCATAAGCAGCACTAAACTTCTTTTCCCCTGAAGCTCCCAGCTCCTTGTAAAATGCACTTGGCTCTCACTTTGTTGTGAAATGCACTTGACACTCACTTTCTTGTAAAATCCACTTGACACTCAACCATATCTCTCAACTTTCTAGCACAAGTAATCTGGAAAAAGCCAAAATTTATGGTGTGGGGACAAAGGCCCAAAACTAGGGATACATTTTAAATATTGCTTGTATAATCTTAGAAAGTTGCTAGAATAAAAGGTTTTGTGTTACCATGCATTTCCTGAAAGATAGGAAGACTGAAACTTAAATGGCTGTCATTACTGTATTCAGTGAATTCCATCATCACTGATTTGCCAGAAAACCACACAATTTAAGAAGAACAGAACAAAAGTATGAGCCAAAACTTCCAGACATTCTGTGAAAATCTGGGCAGTTGAGAGCTATGTACTCAACTCCTTGAAACACAAGTGGTTGTAGGGATAGAGAATTCAGGCTAAGTTAACACTAACCAACAGTTATCCCTAATTGGGGCATTTTACACACACACATATACACACACACACAAACATACACACACACACACACACACACACACACACACACACACACACACACACACACACACACACACACACACGCACACACACACACACACACACACACACACACACACACGCGCGCACACACACACACACACAATCCAGAGAACACTTACATGTTGAAGTGGAACCATGGAAGCAGCAAGGCAGCTGAGTTTCTGCAAAAAGCAGCTGAGGCCATTTTCTATCCCGTCTCCATAATCATAAACCGTACCTTGTCAGAAGCCTTCATCCCCTCCATATGGAAAATGTCCCACATTATTCCTCTCCATAAAGGTGGTAGCTCACTAGAGCTAACCAACTACAGACCTATAGCTATACTCTCACCCCTGGCCAAAATTATGGAAAAGTGTGTCCACAAACAACTGATGGAACACCTCACCAAAAATAAAATTCTAGCTAACTCCCAACATGGCTTCAGGCCAAATCACAGTACCACATCAGCCCTACTATCCTTTTCTAATACCATCAATAACTTCAGAAACAATAATAAACTATCATCTGCTCTTTTCTTAGACCTCTTCAAGGCCTTTGATATGGTGAACCACATTCAACTCCTCCATACATTAAAAAAAACTATCACTCAGCAATTCCACGCTGAAATGGTTCCAATCCTACCTGTCCAATAGGCAACAGGCTGTTCTATGGCAGGACAAATTATCTACATGCCTACCTGTTACACTTGGAGTTCCCCAAGGATCTATTCTTGGCCCTCTTCTCTTCACCATCTTTGTTAATGACCTGCCCACAATCACCCCCATGCCACATGCATTCAATATGCAGATGATTCGACTATCATCAGCACTGCCTCCAACCTGGCAGACCTCACTGCTTCAACCCAAGACACCTTCAACCTAATAGAAAAATGGTTCTCAAGTCGACAACTAGTTCTCAACCCCAACAAAACAAAACTACTTACTTTCTCACCCACTAACAAGACTCTTCCCCCCACCTTCTCTATTACATCCTCCAATGGAATCACTATATCACCAGAAGCTCACACAAAGCTATTAGGTGTTACCATTGATAACTCCCTTAAATTTGACACCCATTTCAATCTTACCATCAAAACCGTCAATAAAAAGCCTGGCTCTCTCTATAAAGTAAAACACTTTCTCACTCCTCACGCTAAAATTACAATTGCCAGCACACACCTAATATCAACTCTTTTCTATGCCTCCCCCCTCTTTACAAACCTAAACAAGACAACCCTTAACAAACTTGATTCTTGTTACAATCACATAGCTAGATTTGCCACAAATTCCACCTTTAGAACGCACCACTGCACTAACTTGAAGCAACTAGGATGGTTAGAGTTTTCCAGCCAACTCCATTTCAACCAACTCAAAACGGCTCACCAGATACTGTATCACCCAGAGAAAACACCAGCTCTGAAAAACATCATTCACCCCTATATTAACCTGCAATTTTTATGCTCCTCCAATAAGATCTTAGCTCAAACTACCAAAGCCAATAATTCTGCTGGGGATTCTCTATTCTCAAACTTTGTAGGTAAAATGTGGAACTCCCTACCGACCATGCTCACCTCAGAACCCTCACTCCTACAATTCAAAAAAAAGCTTAAACCCCATCTCAATACTCTCTGGCAATGTCCCTGTTCCAAACCTGATTAACCACTATCATTTACCCTTTTCTTACCTCACTATCCTTAACCGCTTTTTAACAAGGCGCCTCGCCTTTGTAACTGACCTATGTTTTTTTTTTTATATATGCTGCTGTTGTTTTTTTTTTCCCAAGATGTGATGTATCTTTATATTGTATTTAGAACTCAACTATCTTCCTTTTTTGCATTAACAATGTTCATATGTCTGTTATGTACTTGGAGCTTTTCTCCCCGGGCCTCCGCTGAAAATGGACATGTATCCAGTCGGACTCTCCCGGTTAACAAATGTAAAATAAATAAAATAATAAATAAATAAATTAAATCCAGACAAAGTGGAAACAACATGGCAGAAACAAACTGCACGTTAGATTCTTTATGAAAGGAAGAACAGGTGATGCACATACAGACACAACTTTTAGGAAGGCTGTGTTCAGATAATTGATGTCTTAGGAAGGCTGCATTCAGATAACTGCCATTTCGTATGATCAATGCTCTGCTGTACAAAGCATTCTAATATTTATAATTTTCATAATTCTTCAAATATTTATAATTTAGTATAGTGTAGCATTTATTTACTTATTGACAATAAGTCACAACATGCATAGATTAGTACGGAGACCCTACGCGCATGGGGCCCCCACCCAACTGCCAGTGTGTCCATGCATTAAGACAACACTAGGGTATTTGCCATAAATGTAGCAACTTTGTTATAGTGTTGTTTAAGTTTTGATTTTTGTGATTAGGTCAGTAAGGATGGAAGCACCGTAAAGAAGTGTATGGATGAGATAAGTAGTGACAAGGGTTTTGTGATTAGGTCAGTAAGGATGGAAACTGAAGTGTGTGGATGAGATAAGTAGTGACAAGTGTAGTTTTAGTTGGTGAGAAAGTTTTTGGCTCTGTAAAATATCCCTAATTTTTGATGAGTTTTCCTTAGGCAACTTTGTATATGCAAGTTGAATTTAAGATTATCATCCACTAGCATCTCGATAAGTTTGTTGTGAGAAGTGACGTCAATGGTTGTATTATCAAGAGAGAGGACACTAACTTTTTTTTTTATGAGAGAGAGATTTGGAGAAAAAAATAGCGGTTTAATTTTTTTAGGTTTGAACATGAGTTGTGAGTTAGAAATCAATGTTTCAGTGGCTATTAAAGCCTTACAAGCAATTTTTTTGGGGTGTGCCTTGTTGTCATATGTGCAAATGAGTGTGGAGTCATATGCATACTGTCTTTGGGAGGCCTGCTGTGTGGAGGGTGTTGGTGAGAATATTAAAGAGGAGGGGACCAGGGATAGACCCTTGTGGTACATTAGTGGTGATTGGAAGGTATGGAGAGAAGGTGGAGTACCATCTTACTGACTGATACTTATTGGACAGGTAGCTTTTGAACCATAGAGCAAGACCCAATGAGGACATTCAAAGCAGAAGTTTGCTATGACAAACTGTTTATAAGAGCTCCCTATTGAAATGTCAGCTCTTTTAATGCAGAGTGTCAACAAGCCAAAAAAAAAAAAAAAAGACTGAAAATACAGAAGAAGAGCAAATTTCAAAAATTGTTTTTCTCCAAATCTTTTTGCAAAAGGGGTCATGCTGCCTCTGCACCCTCCATGTGAGGGGCAAGTCCCCCACATCCCCTGAAATATATACCAACTCCAAGATAACCTCAAAGAAAAGTAAATATTTTGAGTAATGGCCTCTTGTACTTAGTATAGGTAAGTCCAATCTTTCGGCCATCCAGTCTCCATATTTTGGGACTCACTAGGGCATGTTTTCAAATGGTTACCATGTTGAAGACATTAAACAAGTCTAGAAATAAGGACTAGAATAGTTTTCCAGTATCCCTAGCTTTATTGACAGTATCCACATAATTTAGACATGTAGAGTTAGTACTATGGGGAGGACAGAAGCCATGTTGTGTGGCGAATGGGAGTTCTTCCTGCAGCAGATAATTTAGCAATTGTCTTTGAATACATTTTTCAAGTATTTTGGAGAGACTGGATAAGATTAATATAGATTTAAAGTTAGTAATGTATGTTGAATTTCTGCCTTTATCCAGAGGGATAATGTGTGACATTTTTCCAGACAGAGGGAATGTGGTATTCCTGGATAGTCCTATTTATAAGGATTGAGACAGGCTAAGAAATGCTATTGGCTGCTACTTTAAGGTGCTCACTTGGTAAGTGATCAAATGAAGTAGAGCATGGTTTGAGTTTATTTAAGAGTAGTTTTATATAGGATGTGAGCACAGGTTTGAATGTGAAAGTGGAGGTTTGAGATTAGATGGTGAGGAATCCTTACTATCTATGAAATAAGAGTTGGACTGTATTGCAGTTTTGAGTAGTGAGCTATTAGGAGAGGTTTTACAGTTGAATTTTTGGCCAGGATGCAAGATTCCTTTAATGTTGCTCCAAAAGGTTTTAGTGTTGTGTTTACTATCATTCTGAAAGTTATTACAGTATAGTTTTTTGTCTTCATTTATTTGCTTTTTAGTACAATTGTGAAGTATTCTGAAGTTTTCAAGATATTGTAGTGTTTTATATTTTTGTCAGTTTTTACGTGTTTTTTTTTTCTCTACCCTGCATTCTACTCTTTTTGGATAGCCAAATTGTATTATTTGTTTTTAGTCTTTGCCATCTAGCACACATAAGGCTATTTAGGATATTCAGGAAAGTTGTAATTAATTTGTTTACAGCATCATCTATGAGTTGGATTTTTAATAAATTCCAGTTAATAGGTTAGTAATGAACATTTCTTGGTTAAACTTGGAAAGGTTGTGTATTATTTTATAAACATGCTGTTTAAGTGGATGTGCAAGATGTTTGGTTGTAGAGATTGGGATATAATAAACTGAGAGAGTCTGACATTGTACCTGTGGTTGTATAATTGGTAGGGTTTGATACCAGGGTCCAGTCAAATAAGGAATGTGATGTCTTGCTATAATGTGTGGGGCTATTAATTACTTGTGTGAAACCAAATAAGTTCATGTTAGGTGTAGAGTAGTTGGAGTTGATGTACAGCCAATTGACATTCACATCACCTAGTAGTATTTTTTCTTGTGGAATTATTATGGACATCCAATGTAGAAAAAACAAAAAAACAAAGGAAAATGACCAGCGTAAAACCCAAGTTTTACGCTGGTTGTTCTCCTTCGTTTTTTTTTTTTTTTTTTTTTTTTTTTTTTATTTATTTGCCTTTGTATCATCTTTTTTGACATCCAGTGTAGGATATCTTCCAGTATAACTGTATTGAGACCAGGAGGGACATAAAGAACAGTAATACATATTTGTTCATAATTGTTTATTTTCAGGGAAGTAATACAAAGCTCTGTTGAACTGAATTGTGGTATTGGTTTGCTGCAAGGGGAAATGTGGTAGCTGTTGGGAAATATTAAAGTAATGCCATCACATTTCCTTGTTATACATCATTAAGGGTGATGTTATAGCTGAGAGGTGTAATTTTGAAGTTGTTTATACTGGGTTTAAGCCAAGTTTCAGTTGCAACGAGAATATCATGCTTATGTTGTGTAACACATACATTCATACATACAAATATTTCAAGCACAGACATTAATGCCTTTCTACCTGCCAATATATCAAAACACTTGTTCACATAATAAGTGTCTAGGTTGTTCTTAAAAATATTTAAACTAATACTTGCTTTAATGTTAATTTGGTAGTCCATTCCATGCATCAGCTACCCTCTCAGAGAACCAATCAATACACATTGCATTCCTGTAGAATCTTCAACATAGGTTGTCTGATGATTCTCTATTGCTTTTTGATAACTCCAAACATTCCCAGAGGTAGTTGTCTCTAAATGCCCTATATACCTGAATTAGATCTCCCCTTAGATATCTATGAGACACTGTGCAAGTTCAGATATTTTAGTTTTTCATAATAACTTAAATGTTCACGTCCATGGATATCCTTGGTATAGTTCTACTGCACTCTGTCCAGTTTACTCATGCTTGTTTTCTTATAAGGTTTCCATACTGTTATTCCATACTCAATATTTGCTCTAATGTAACTAACAAACAATGACTTCATCATTTCTGATTTCCTAGACTTTATAAATCTTTTTATACAATCTATAGTTCTATAACTATCATTAACCAATTGGTTGATATGATTAGAAAAACTCAAAACTGGATCTACCCTTATACCCAGGTCCTTAAATGAGTCTACAGTCTCAATCACTGTGTGCTGTATTCACCTTTCAATTTATGTCTCCCAAATCTTATATGCTGAGCTTTTGATGTATTTATCAGCATTTTTTCTCCTGTTTCTAAATGGTCAATTTAGTCAAGTTATTTTGCAGAGAGGCCTTATCTGTAATGCATGTATTCAGTTTACCTAATTTCAGGTCATCTGCATATAGACTGCAGAATACCTCAGATTAAAAAGTTAGATCTGAAATATACAATCTGAACAAGTAAGGGCCTAGGACAGAGCCCCTGTGGGACACCCTGGCTGTAACCAAGAATTTCACCTGTCCAATTGCTGTATGATACTTCCCATGTCCTATTTGTAAGTCATGCAGCTACCCATCTTATCAGGAGCACATCGATCCCTAGTTGTACTAATTTATTGATCAGTGTTTTCTGTATGATCCTGTCAAATGCTGAATTTAAATCTATATAAATTACATCATAACACAATTTTTCATTCATAGCCATTGTTATATTGCTACAGAACATCATGTTACAGGTGGTAATAGATCTATTTGAAATGTATGCATGCTGATATATGGTTTCATGTCCCATCCTTTCCAGTTCTGACAATAACTTATCCGATATTACCCTTTCCATTATTTTTCCAGAACATGAAAGTAGACTTAAGGGCCTATATAGCTCTAAGTTTGTTATACTCCCCTTTCCCTTAAAGACAGGTTTAATAAGCCCATGTCTCCAATCTTGAGGAATCGCCCCATATTTATATGACCTAGTTAATAATAGATATAACTGTAGTGTAAGTTCTTGTTGAAGTGTTCTCAGGTCATTATTACTAATCCTGTCTCTTCCCTGTACTTTGTATCCAGTTTGCATAGTTCTTTTTCAATATAATCCAATTTTATTCCAGTACCTGAGGTTACCTGGATGTCACTAGGATGACTTATCACCCACTTTGCGGAGCCAAACTGTTTTGCACAAGGTTTTGTAAACATACATGCATAATCTGTTGTGTCTGAGAATAAATTTTAGAATCTACACACAGTTTATCAATTTGTATGCCTTTACTCCATCCACATCTTATATATCTATAAAAAGCGTTCCTATTGTGTTCAATATCTTTATATAAATTTTCTTCAAATTTTTCTTCATCTTGTCTCATATTGTTGTTGTCTTTCGGCTTTTCCTGGTTAGGGGTCGCCACAGCAGAACTCCGGTCAGCTAATGATTGGCAGTAGAATTTGATGAACGCCGAGGTGCCAGCTCGATGTTCAACCTTCAACGAAGGCACGCCCATTTATGCATGTCTTTCGAACACCCACCCACAGGGAGGACATGCAGACTCCACACAGAAGGCACTCCCCGCACTCCAGCCGAGAATCGAACGGGAGAACCTCTTCCTATGAGGCAACAACACTACCGCTGCATCACCGTGATGATACTATGCTTAAATTGTTTATCCAGCTTATTTATTTCAGTTTTCAAAGTTGTAGTTTGACCTCTCATCCATTTCTTATATTTTCTGTCTTTCACCTTAATCAGGTATCTTGTTCTTATGGAAATATATCCCCCTGATGTTGTATGCCTAGATCCTGATGTTAAACCTTTATTTGATTTTTTGCACTCAATTTCTCTTTCAAAACTTTCCACATTCCATCTGGAGTTTTTCCAGTGAACACATCACTCCAGTTAGTTTTACATAGTGACTGTTTTGCTTCCATACAATCTGTAACTAATCTTCTGTGCATTGGTTTAGATTTCAGTTTGGCAGAATTATCTAGCAACAAATTAACATTTAATAACCCCATGATCACTGTACATCAGCTAAAGTAACAGTTCATTTCTTTAGGAACACAGCGTCTGGTATGTTCCATGCCCTGGTAAGTTTTTTTTACATTCTGAAGCAATTATTGTTCCTGAACATACATTGTGAATAATTTCCTTACTAATGTTGTTGAATCAATATTCCAGTATGTTTCTGGTAAATGTAAGTCCCCATCTAATAATATTCTTCCCTCCTGTGTTCCATGCAATTCCTCTAGGTTATCAGCACTTGATTTTGGTGGTCTATACACTCCAACAATTGTTATATGTTCCAGGGTTATCTTTATTGTCACAGTTACACAGTCTATAGTGTTGGTGCTATCACTGAATATGTAATAATTACATGTCCTCCCTGTGGTCACATGGGTTTTTTCTGGGTGCTCCGGTTTTCCTCCCACATCCCAAAGACATGATGTAGGTGGATTGGACACTCTAAATTGGCCCTAGGTGTGAGTGTGTGCATGCATGTGTGTGTGCCTTCTGTGGAAGGCTGGGTGCCGAGCTGGCAACTCGACACCATAAAACTCCAGTTCCAATCATGACCGTAGAGATGATTCGCTGTGGTGACCCCTAACCAGGAAAAGCCGAAAGAAGAAGAAGACAGGAATGTAGGTCAGCAGTTTTATTTCTTATGCTTCACCATTAGCTCATAACTGAAAGTAATCAGTTTATAGCTAGTACAAAGCAATTAGCAAAGAGGCACGAAGTAGAACAGGCTTTCTGAATTCAGAAACCTGGCAACTAAGGAGAGTAAGTAACTGGCATATACAGTGTAATGTATTGGTCAGAGACTAATGGGCTGGGTTACATCCACTTTCCAGCACAGGGCAAGCACATATTTTGCAAGATGAAGTTAATACACAGCAAGGTTCTTCATTTTAAATCTGTGCACACTGTATAATGACAAAATTCTCAGTGAAAACATTTGGTAGTTAACCCTTGTGGCAGAGCTCCTGCTGTATCTGGGTCAGATGTAGTGACCACAGGCTATTGCACAATAATAAAATTATCAGTGAAAATGTTTGGGAGTTGGGCCTTGTGGTAAAGCTCCTGCAGCATCAGGGTCAGATGTAGTGACCACAGGTTATTTTGCAATGACAAACTTAGTGAAAAACATTTTGAGAGTTGGGCCATTTGGCTATCTGCTTGGAAAATAACTTATATCCCCATACACAACACAGTTTTAGACCCCACTATTAATGCTCTACTGAACTTTACTACAACTATAAATACACAAAAAAATGAAGGTAACCCAATTTCAGCACTTTTCTTTTACTCATCCAAGCTTTTGATACCATATGCCATCTGAAACTTCTTTAATAACTCTCCTCCATATGCCTAGCTAAACCCTCCCTATGTTGGTTCCATATCTATTTATCAAATAGAGCACAAGCCATAAAATGGCAAAATTACTTCTATTTTTTTTCCTCCCGATTGCCATATAAGTTCCACAAGGATCAGTTCTAGGCTTCGTAATTTTTAACCTCTTCATTATGACCTCCATACAACTGTTAAACATGTTACTATAGTCCAATACACAGGCAATTCGACATTGGTCTGCTCTACTAAAGCTATGGCAAAACTACAAGACCTCACACAAGAATCATTCTGTATTGACATGCCATAGTTAAGTAACTCACAACTCCTACTAACCCTCCCCCCCCAAACAAATCTAATATTCTTTACTTCCAAACAACTGTCTTAAGAAAAGGTAATTTTTGTCTTAACATCCACCAGCAACACCAGGATCGAACAGGTAATACAAACAAAACTACTAGATGTCGTCATAGATGGGCAGCTAAAACTAGATCTCCACATAGCTATTAAAGAAACATAAACAACTTGCAGCCCTATACGGATCTAAAGCATATTTCACTGACATAGTCAGAAAAATACATTGCCATTACTCTCCTACTCCATCTCCCCTATATAAAACATTCATTTTTATTAACCTAAGTCAAACTTTTAAACAAAGTGGAGCAATGTTCCAATAAAATAGCAATATTGCCACCAACTTGCACTTCAGAGGACACGACTGACTGCCTGTCAAAGAGCTAAACTGGTTAGACCTCACAGACCCATCTCACAACACAGAGAGCTCTATAACCTAAAAAACTGCCCATCCCTGCATACTCCCCAAATAGTGCTTTATGTTCTTCCCACTCCCAGATGGTCACCATCCCTCATTCTCCTCAAATGTCACTTTGTCTCTTGCATAGTCTTCCTAAACTCCATTCTCTGCTCCCACCCCACAACTCTACTTTTACCACTTTTTCTTAGCTCTGTTCCCACTTTCTTCCTCCTTACTCTCTTTCTACTTTCACCCATACTGCTACCTGTTTCACAAACACTTCTCCTCACCTTTATTTCTGCCTGTACTCCTGTTACTATCCTTTCTAATATATATCGCTTACTTGCTACTGCCCAGTCCATTAATATACTTACCAAGATTCTATAGTCATAATTTCATCATCAGCAAGGCACCCTATACCTTTGATAGATAGAGTTCCCTTACTGCAGTATTTATGTCCTTTATACCTTTAATACAATGAGTTTCTTTACTGTGATACCTGTTTGCTTTCCTCTACCCTCTATCCTGTCTCCTTCTTTTTTCACTGAATCTATCCTGGACACATCAGACAAAAACATAACATCTCCTATTTTGTTCTTTCTTTCTGTAAAGACTGAGTCTCTAAATACTAACTACCAAAATAAAGTCTTTAAGAAGACTGCCATCTCTTTCTTAATAGAAATGCATGCTTTATACACTGTATGCTATTTTTCCTCTCCCTGCTAAACCATCAAATAGAAGAGAGTCTACACTACAAATGACTTGACTCATAAGGTCACCTTGTTAATAAGATGTACAATACTATATAGATATATGTAGAGGAGAGTGTGTTCTGTACCTTTAAGAGCCATTCCAGTCCATGGGCACATGCATATAAGTACCGTACTGAGCACGTGCAAGTGAGTGCCATTTTGAGTGAGCAACTGGAATGAAAGCATGTATGTGTGTAGCAGTCAGTCAGTTAGTTAAAGTTTTATGTTCCAGTCATCCATCCTGATGTGTTTGTGTGTAATAAACTAACTTAAACGAACACCCAAGTCTCATTGTCTTATTTGAATACACAAGACGAACAACAATATATATGGTTTGTAAATATATAGAAGCTGTTTGAATATTCATCTAATCTGCAAATTTATGCACACTGTTTAAAATAACATGTCCTATGTAAATACCTGTTTATACTGTCATTTTTGTGTAGTCCTGATCATTTTTGTAAACCTCTGAGGAGCTTTTATCCCCAGGCCTCCTTTGAAAAGGGATTTAGTTAAACCCAGTTGGACTTTCTCAGTAAACAAAGACAAATAAATGAAAAATATCGATATCGACATAAAAATACTTGTGTATATGGTGACAGTTGGGTTTGTTGATTGTTTATTGTCTTGAAATGGAAATAATCAATTCTTTTTATCAATTCTTATTTCATTGATTTATGGTAGTGTGTAATTCTGTAATTTAAGATGAAAAGATGTAAGAAATTTTGTGTATTTTTTGTGCAATGTGAGTATGTTTAATGCTGTATGTTTGCATGGGTCTATATTATAACATCGAAGTCTTAAAACTTTGAATGTTATAATATCGAACCCATTCGATTGAAAGACCAGAAAATCGAACACTCAGAATAGCAAATTATTTCCCTGGGAAAAAAATTGCTGTTCCGACAAACATACACACAACACAAACACACCAAAATAAATAATCCACACACATACACTTCACAAAATCCTCCACTAAACCATACATACACTACTAGCTATCCACTTACCTTAACCCAACCCTAACCGTAAGGTCCGTAACTACCGCGCACTCACCTTACCCGTTCCCTAATCCTAAGGTCCCTAACTATCGCACACTCACCTTACCCGCTCCCTAACCCTAAAGTCCCTATCGCACACTCACCTTACCCGCTCCCTAACCCTAAGGTCCCTATCGCACACTCAGCTTCATTCATACACTTACTTTAACCCAGTCCATCGAGGAAATAGCGAAGCTGCAGAAACGGCCCACCAAATACTTTCCCTAGGAAAGTATTCCATATTGTGCAGTTTCGCTATTTTCACCGTTGGTGCATAGGGTTCGATATTATAACATTCAAAGTTTTAAGACTTCGATGTTATAATATAGATCCATTTGCATAGATGAAGGCAGTTTGAATGTATGGGTGAGACATGCAAGTCTTCTTGTGGGTGAATGTGGGTAACAGCTTTTCCTCCAAGGCTGGCAGACAATGGGGAAACTAGTTTTTCCTTTCCCAGCTGCTGTGTGATCTCAAAATTCATATAGGTGATAGGACTGCTGACACTGCAGTGATAACATTAGAGGGTTCTTCCATTCCTGAGTCTGCCATTCTGTGAATGAGATGGTAAACCAAAATCCCATTTTCTTAAGTTGGTAGTAACTCAAATCATAGGATCACAGGATCAGAGTAGATTACTAGACTATCAACCCAGAGGGTCATTTTAAGCCTAGCTGTTTCATCCCAATGTAATACCACAGAAATGCTAGTCAATACCCAAGATTGCATTTAGTGATCCCACAGCACCCATTGAAAAGAGTAGGGCAAGATCCTTGTACCCTGGCCAAATTTCCACCAGTAGTGTAAATACCACCTTGTATCTTCACTGAAAAGAGGCCATGAGCCTAATGGGAATAACATGATTAACAAAGGATGGATAAATAAATAAACAAAATAGTGGAATTTTAGGGGGTGAATTTCTTTTTTTTTTTTGTTTTACATGTATCTCTGAATAGGGATGCACTTAATGTTTTCAGCTGTATGTGATGCAATGAAATGAACAGTCAATGATTGCTTGTGCATTTGTGTTTTATACGCTCACACCACTTCATTTTCTAAACCATTTCTCTTGGAGATAGTTTAGTAGTTTGGATGGCAGCAGACCCAGTATGGCAGATCAGACTTTACTATCCTTAACAATAGTCCTCCGTTTATCCTGCAGGATCTCCAGACTTGCCCAGGTAAGTTTAAGGAAATAGTCTTTCCATCTTGCCCTGTGTTTTCCTTAGGGTATCCTCTTAGTGCATCATTCCTGGTATATCCCTAATACAGGATTCTGAGGCAGCCTGGTATATCCCTAGTTCAGGATGCCTAGGAAGCATCCTCAGCAGGAGCCCAATCTACCTTAAGTGTCTTTTTGTCTTATATATACCACCTTAAAGTGTCTTCTTTGAACCTGGAAGAGGAATAGCTCTACACTGTGATAGACTTATGCAAAATGCTCTTCAACTACATGGCCTATCGCACAATTCACAACAAAGAGAATAATAACATTCTTAATACAATATACTGAATCATTATAAGACTAAACAGATACATAATGCATAATACATAAGGTATATGTTATAACAGACTAATAAACATTGCGCAGTGCACTACTATGAAGACTTCTATGTATAAGATGATTAGTTATGTTAGTGCCTATGATTAAAACTAATTTATGATTAAAACTAATTTCAATATAAAATGGCTGGCACACTCTCTGGTAAACTGCACTAGGAATGGAAAAATACAGTCTGGTGGGAATCCCTGTAATCTAGTTGTCAGGTAGTGAACTTATCTACACATTGGGAAAGACAGAAAGAATGAAAGTTACAAGAGTTCCAGGTCTACCTCTCAACCTCTTAGCACATGAAACCTGGACAAAGCCAACAATAATGGGGGGATAAAAGCCCCAAAAAAGGGACGGATTTTAAATATTGCTCTTAAAAACAGAAAGTTGCTAGAATAAAATGGTTTCTGTTACCATTCCTTACTCTGAAGGATATGACATCTGAAACTGAAATGTCTGCAGACTGAAAATATGAGCCAAATTCTGGACAGTTGAGAGGTATGGTTCCAGGATAAGGTAAGGTTTGCAAGAATACATGTAGAGTATCATCTTTCAAGGAATAAGCAGCAATACTCCACCATCATTAGGACAACATGGACCTTGGCTTACTAAAGAAGTCCTCTTCCTCCTTATATTTAGTGAAAACATCAATATGTTCTTACACCATGTGGAATAAGCCTGGTTATGTTTTTACCAAAATACGTAAACCGAAGAGAGTCGCAGAGACCACTCACTGTAGGTAGCCAATGGATGTGGAGGGCATATTCTTTGACCTAGAGGGGATCACCACCATATTCTTACAGTTTTAACAGTGTTTGTATACTGAGGACACGGTACCCTCTGCTGCTTATGAATCATCCCTCCAGCAATTTCTGTCCAAAGGAAACCTCACTCGGTTAAATGCATTAGATATTGCATCCTTATTGTGAGCATAGTCCTGCAAGCTAGACATAGCATGGAAAAGCATATAGCTCATAGGCATGGTCTTGATGGGGAAATTTATTGGATATTGCAGGACAGATGTCTTTAAGTATGACTCTCCGACTCTGTTTTGCAGAAAGGCAAGCTGCTCAGTCAAGAAGCTTCCACTTATATTCCTGTCAGTTCTGTTGTGAAAATCTATACGAAACCCCTAGCTCGTAAGCTTCAACATTTGTTTCTATTACTCATAAATGTGGCTTAGCCTGGAGTCATCCCTGGCATATCCAGTACAGATCATATATGGGCTAGGAAACCCTGATGTAGGGAATGAAGGAGAAGTTAAACCTAGTTGTGGCATTTTTTTAATTTTTTGTTGCTTTCAGAAAAAAAAAAACATTTGGCTCCATTATCTGTTCCTATCTGTGCTGACTCATGGCCATCTCTGAGATTCATGCAGGTCTTATAATAATGGTAGGAGTGCTATATGCCCAGATTAAAGTATTAACCAACATTCTTGTTTCTCCTGCATTTTGGCGTTCCTATCAAAGCTGGCAAGATAGCACATTATCCAGCATGCTATTCCTTCAGGCTATTAAGCTCTTAGTGTGGACACCAGCTTCATAGGAGGAGATGTCAGGATGGCCAGCTGGAGTGAGAAAGCCACTGGCCTTTTTGCCAACAGCTGCTAACTTCTCAGTAGCCAACAATACTGAAATGATAGTATTAAGGAACATACTTGGCTGTTTACTGAGAATGTTACAACTAACAGATTGTGAGAGCTAGGTCTTTTTATATATTTCACATTGAGAAAGGAGAACCTTCAGTCCACTCTGGTTTTATATGTCAGATGGCATAAACCCTCCTTCCCTGTCACAGGAAATAGTGACCTTTGAAGGATAAAGCATTGATATCCACTTTTGTTTGAGAAGGCAAATTGCACAGAGTTTACTCTAGAAGCCTTATAACTAGAAAGCAAAATGAGGGATTGAGATGCCCAAATGTGAGGTAGTATATGGCGTGTTCACACTTCAGAAGCTTTTCACTTTGAAAAAAGGTTAACCCACCACTTTCTTCCTGCCTAGTAAAAAGCATCTAAGGCAGCCACTCTCCTTGACTGATTGAGAGGCTTATGAAAAACCTGCACATGGTGATCAACAACTGTCTAATATTAGTAACTCCTGGGGAGTGCAGTGACTACTATATAAGGAGGTGGCACACTGTGAAATCAATCCAGAGGGCTTGTACATAATTATGTATTACCCAGACTTTAGACCGATCGAGTAACTGTTCATTCAAGAAAATAGTAGGAAGAGATTGTCAGGTGATTAAATGATATTACTAAGAACCCAAAGAGCAGAAGTGTGTTGATGTCCTTTGAGAACCTTTGTGGGAGATATGGTCTTTATGCCATTTATCACTGGTGATATTTGTAATTGTATAATGCATATAATGTCCCCTTTGGCATAGTATATGGCAAATGGAAACCGTCCTCTTAGTCAAGATTTATTAAAGGATTTCCTGGACCTTGAGTGTATTAATCACTGGAATACACATCACACCTGTGTACCCAGTGAAGTGGAATTCAGAAATAATCTCAGAATGCTTCATCAGATTTTTTGAAAACTGTGGCACCTCACTTAAGGTGGTAGCCTGCATACAGGATATGATATTACTTGAGGTCTAGCTCACAGATAATAGCTGACTATTGCTCAGCCTCGAGTGGTAAACAATACTATTTTTGCTTCATATGGAGGTTAATATAAGGGCTTACATAGCCATCCACTGGAAATTACCACATAACTTGGGTAGATTGTAGAGACTTTACCCTCGTTAGTTTGACAGGGCAGAATGGCTTGAGTCTTAGATCATGTAATTCAGGGAGAAAGTGTCATTGTGTAAGTAAACCTGCCATAGCAGTAGATGTTCAATGATCACTGCTGTAGTAGCCTTAGCTACTTGGGTCACATCCTGCCAAGGATATAACAGCTGCATTCCAAAGCTTCAGGGCACCTTCCACATGCTCAAACCATTAGGCAGCTGTGCCTAAAATCATATGTTTGAGTACCAAGCATTTCACAACATTCATGCCAACTGAGATAGGAGCCTGGAATAAAAAAAAAAAAAAAATATATATATATATATATATATATATATATATATATATATATATATATATATATATATATATATATACACACATTTATACACACCCTGGCAAAACAAAGCAAAACAAAATAAATGGAGATGAAGGGAGGGAACAGCTACTGCAGCAGGGATCATTCCAACATCTACTGTTATGGTAAGTTCATCTTACACAGCTGTATTATGTTCATCAAATTGATCACTTCTACACCAGCCTTAGCAATATGTGTGGATTACCCTAGCCTATGACATTTTGCATGGTGAAGGAGAAGGGTCCAGAAGTCCCTGGTGAATGGTCCTTTTAAAGCCTAATCAAGACCTATAGAAGAAATCAAACTTGCAATGCTTTGAAAACTATGTACAGAGAGCCAGGTTGCTGCTTCTCGAATGCTTCTAGGATCCAACCCTTTCCAGAAAGCCATAGATGAGGCCAAGCTCTGGTAGAGTGGGCCTTGACCCTGCCTGGAATATTTTTTTGTGGTGAGAATAGCAAAAGGTAATAGGTTCAGACAGCCATTTGGAGATAGTCTGTTTTGACACTGGTTGTCCCTTCTTACCTTCACAAGAAATAAAACAACTGATCCAAAGATCTGAAAGATTTTATTCTGTCAAGATAGCTCCTGAGCTGTCTGTAGACATTCAAGGTAGGGAATATCCTTTCTCCCTTATTTTGAGGTTCAGGAAAGAAAGTGGGGAGACTGATGGATACAAATTTAGGCATAGAAAAGGATTAGTTCTCAAAGAAACCCTTTAATGAGGATCTACCTTTGTACTTCTCAGCTTGTCTGCCATACAGTTTTTCTCTGAGAGGATGTAGGATGCTTATAGCATAAGATTGTGCTGTGAAGCTCTATCCCAAGCTAACATGGCTAGTCTGCAAAGGGCATACAATTTTATTCCCCCTTGCTTGTTGATGTACCACATGACTGTGGTCTTCTCAGTAACAACTTGAAGAAGTCCAGGGGACCAAAGATGATTCAGAAAGTTGAGTGCCTTCATCAGAGCAAGCATTTCCTTTATATTTATGAGCTTTCATCTGTCCTTGGTATCTCAAACACCTTGCAATTTTACCCCTCCTGAAACTTCTTCCCAAGCAAAGACCAAGGTGTCTGTGGTGACTGACTACTTTGGAGCAGGATTGGAAAAGGGAAGGTCTGGATTTAGGGATATTTACTGTCTTCACCAAGTGATTTCTCTTCTGACAAACCCCAGAGCTGGATAAAGATGTTGAGGCTGGGATGAAAGAGAATTCAGATACCAATGTATCTTCTTCATGCCGAGTATTGCCAAGGGTATCACAAGAATCAAAGATGCTAAGAAATCCAAAATCCTGAGGTATTCCCTTACAAGTGGAAAACCCTAGCAACAGACATAGGTATTTTTCCTGAGGAAGAAAAGCTGTTCAAACTAAGGTATCTAGCAAAGATGGCTGGGACAAAATCTTGTGTGAAGGAGTCAAAAAAGAGTTTTGACTGTTCTCTTGAAATCCCAAATTGTGCAGATCTCACACCCAAGTGTGAGATTTTGGACACCTGGAAAAAGACTATGCAAAGATAAGCAAACCTACATATGGAACAATGTGGATACCTGTAGTATGCAATGAGAAATAACTAGAGCTAGACACTTTGAAAACACTTTTGGTGCAGTGGATAGTCCAATTGGGTAAAGTAGAGAACTTCTAATGTGATCCAGACACACAGAACCTTAAGAAATGCCTGAAGTCTGGATGAATAAGGATGGGATAATAAGCATCTTTTAAATCTAGTGTTACCAGGCAACTTAAATGAAGGAGAAGGGGTAACATGTTGTGAATACAGCATTTTGAACTTGAGCACTATCACACATTTGGTTTAGGAAACAAAGGCCCAGAACTGGTCCCCAAGCATTTCTTTATTTCTTTGTCCCCAAAATGTACTTGAATAAAAACCTTTCCCAACCTAGAAAGGAGAAACCGGTTCTATCACTCCATGAGACAACATGTGTTGAAGGACAGGGAAATAGAGGAGTCTAATAGGTTGGATGAGGAGTTACCCCCTTGAAAAGCAGAAATTTCCTCCCAATGCTATCTGTAACTTTGATGAATGATCTTCAGAATACATTTGTCTGAGACTATCTGTTGCCAAAGAGAAAAGTGGGGATTCAAACTTTCAGGAAGGGAAAAGGGGCTGCCAGAGTAAGGGGGGGGGGGGTCCCTTAAAATGTCATTCTGACTTGTGGGACTGTCCTTGGTTTTGGGGGGTTCTGAATTCTTTTGGACCCCCTTACCATTTCTTCCTAAACGTCTGTTGACAAATATTTTGTTGAGACCCCTTTATTTTGCTTTTTGCCAAAACTGGATGATGGGTTTGAAAATCTCTTAGAAAACTTGGAACAGAAGGGCTAAAAAATCTAAGAGATTTCCAGAATCAGCTTACCCCTCTCGTCACACTTTTTGATAACATCTGCAGCAGACCATAAATCTAACTCTCTGACCAGAGAATTAAAATAAAATTTTACACATCATCTTTGAGGTTGTGAGAATGCAGCTAGGCAAATATCCTCAAAACAGTACTAGTGGCCATAGCTATTGAAGAATTATCAACAGAGTCATACACATACACACTTTAAACAATGAGTTGTGACCTGCAAAATAGAAGAAATTAAATCATTCAAAGCAAATTTTTCCTCACAAGAAAAAACTGCGCACAAAACATTGCCCACAAAACATTCATCATACCTTCACAATTAGACAGAGTAAACTTTAACGTGTTTGACAATTAAAAATTCTGAAAAAAATTTTGCAAAAGCATGCACTTTTTCCCCATATTTACTAATTACGTTCCCATCCTCATCAAAGAGTATAGGATTGGAATTAATAAAATATTTAGCAGTAGTAAGGTGGACTAAAGCAATAGTTGTTGAAGCTGGTTTGACAAGCATATATAAAGCATAAAATAATGAGGAATTGTGTACAATATCTTTTCCTTTTTAGGAGCACCTGGCTGATTATCAGAAACATTGCAAGCAGTGACACACATATCCTCAAAAGCCAACAGCACTGGAGGAATGGGAGAAGGTTCTGGAAATTCCATCTGTAACAGCTCATAGTATTCTCTGAAGGACTGTGAAACATCAGCAGTTTTCCACTAAAACATTAGCACATTCTGAAATAATCTCAATTCCACAGAGCTCAGCATTGCTTTTAAGTGTTTCAACTGCATCCAGGGACATCCAGGCTAAGATGAGACTATTTTCTTGATTTACTGCACTTCTTCTGGTTTTATACTGTGATAGCTACTGTTTTTAAGGATTTTTAATGTATTTATTAGATTTTTTTATCAAAAATCATAATTTCTTTGTTGGCTTTTCTAATTTTGTTTCCTTCCAAATCACCTAAGAGAAGAGCAATTAAGACAGGGAGTTAGTAATTTCATAGTTGTTTGTTGTTTAATCTGCACTTCAGAGCGGCTTTCGGTGTGCTTTTAAATTAAGAAATACCATGATCATCCAATTTGTGCTAGAAAGTGTTTTCCTGGTGCCTCCAAGTTGGGAAGCACTGCAGCAGTTGGAAAGACCCCAAAAGTTCCTCACCAAGAGGATAAAGGGTCTTAAACATATGTCATATGCTGCCCGACTGAAAAAACTCCAGCTCTATTCAGTCGCATACCGCCTACTCAGAGGTGATCTGTGCCTGACGTACAAGGCCATGTCCAATCCAGAATTAATGGACATGCTCCACCTCAGAAAATCCAAATCCATCAGAGCCACGAGAACAAGAGACTTAAACCTCAACACAGAAATAAATAGGACGTGCTGGAGGGACAGATTCATAACCCAGAGGCTCCCTACACTCTGGAACAGAATCCCAGTCCATGTTAGGCAGAGCCCCTCACTGACTCTATTCAAGAGAAATCTCGACGAATGGATGGGAGATCGTAGGTTTACCCCGGGGGTCATCTCTGTGTCACTACTAGACAGAGGCACAGTAAACTAAAACCCTAAAAGGGCGTAGTATTCTCATCCTAAGGGGTGGTGAAAGCCACACACACTCTGGCTAGGCTTATAAATGCCCTAGGGCAGATAGCCTAGTACGAACCTATGAACCTATGAACCTAGGAATTCAAAGTGTGGTCATTTTTTGGCTAGAGGGTGTAAGAATCAGTTTTCAAACTTTTTTCTCTGATATAAATCAGCCAAAGTTGTGCAGGGCTGCACTCTGCATAACAGCAGTTGTCAGTGTCTTATATATTTACAAACATCAAGACAGTAAAATTTCCTGATAAAGTTAGGATTAGGTCCAAAACCTGTTAAGCAGTGCACATTACATGGAATTAAGCTTAGAGCAGCTAACTTGTGCATCAGATAACACTACCATATTCTAGCACTATATAACATCTTGTTCTTAAGCCCAGAAACTACCCTATGAGACCCCTGTTAAAATCCAGTTCTTAACCCTAAGCAGCCCACTCTATTACAGGACCAAAAACATGGATATGAAATTTCCTAATGTCTTGGGGGTCAATTTGGTAGATTTGGGCATCCTAAGGCAATGTAGCAATTGTATCATGTTGTCAGACAACCAGTTAATCATTAAAGAAAATAGCACATCATGCAAGAGAATTAAATACACACCTTCCTTGGAGGCAAAAATCTCACCTACAAATGAGGTTGGCAAGAATACCTGCACTACATCCCTCACACATGCCGCTCACAACATACACAAATGATCTTATGTTGAGGATCCTAAAAGAAACCTTCCTAAATATCAAAGACCTCCAAAACCACCTAAAAGTAACGCCTCTCCTCAACAATCACTAAAACACATGCCAAAATCAATACCAACCATCTTACAAGAGTCTACACCCAAGGATCCTCCAAGACCAAAGCCCATAAGGCAAACATATACTTTATCTACTACTCTTATCATTGGAGACTCCATTGTGTAACACACAGATTCCCCACTCACCAGGTTAGATGACGAGAAGATAATGGTCAATTGCCCATCTGGTGCCGGGATCTATAATATCATGCACGCACTCAAGTCACTGAAATTATTCTATCATAGTCCATGTGGGTGTAAATGACCTGAGATGTACCTCATTGGACTATATGAAAAAAGACATAATGGATGTATCACAGACAGGCACAAGCCTTGTGTTGAGCAGCAGTCTAAAGTCACAAAGGATGATGCCACAGTATGAACATAAAATGATTGATTTTAATAATTGGCTTAGTTTCTGGTGTCACTCCATGGGGATCCAGTATCTGCCAGCATGGGAGGACATGGTCAAGAGACCATGTGTTCTGCCAAGGATGGGCTGTACCTGTCCCCTTAGGCTTTTGGATATTGGCTTAAATGTTATTCACCACTTTAGGAGCCCTTTTAGGCAATGCAAAAAAGACAGAGCTACCAACACAGCAAAAAAAAAATCACCAAGCAACTTAAAGGTGTTACTGATCAATGTTTGGGGTCTAAACAAAAAACTCCACACTCTTCAAGACCTTCTCACTTTGGAAAAAGTAGCCTTCTGTGCTGTGACCAAGACTTTGTTTAAAGCCATAGAAAGTACTCTGGCAGTGCAAGGCTAGAGTGCCTTCCACACATTTAGACAAAAAACGGCACAGAATGGTGCAAGAGTTGGAGGTGTCTTAATCTACATTTGCAACAAACATACTTCCAAGATGGCTAAACAAGGTGATACCATGGAGGCCATCCATGTGCAAGTCACCATAGATAAGGTCTTTCACCGTTCCATGGCTAGCTATAGGACCTCATCTATGCCCATGGAGCCTAATAACTCTCATCTAAACCTAGTAGAGGTACTCACTATTAAAACAAACATCCTATTCATGGGTTACTTTAACTACTGCTCTAGAAACTGGGAAACATACACTTCCTCAAACTCATGAGTGGGGTTTATACCACAAGATTGAAACATGCTAACATTGAATACAATAACATCAAATTGTTAACTGTGAAAACTTAAAACGCCGCTGAAAACAGCGATCTTTTTCCCTGGGAAAAAAATTGTTGTTCCAGCACAAAACACGAAACACACAAACACTACAAACTATCTCCCGGATTCATGAAGCTTGGCGCAAGGCCGGTGTAAGGCTTGCGCCGGCTGTGCAGCGTTTATATGGAGTAGTAGCGCCATATGCATATTAATGAAGGCGTGCAGCCGCCACAGCCAAGTGCATAGGAAATGTGCGCGAGTGCATGGGGCGTACCGAAGTTGCGGAGGGAGGTGTGTCAATGTCGGCTGTCGATGAGCAACCTAAACTGCTGAATAGTATAGTCCGCCTGCAGTAATACTCGCACCTATCAGTGTCCGTGGAGACTGAAATGTATACAAAGCATGCAAGATACTCCCTGCGAACAGAAAATGAAGAAGCAAACACAAATGCACGATAGGGAATACCAGGTCCCTACCCTTGAACAAATGACAGAAAAAATGCGTGCCCGTGGTCCAACGTAGTGTTTATAGTTATACCATGTGGAAGTGAAACATATCATATGCTAGGGCGCCGCCAGGAGGTACGTCCAGCCCAATGGAGAGGGTCACCAGCTGACCCATAATGTGAGGGAGGGCACATAGATGTGCAGATGTGTCCATAACAAAATACATGAGGAGAAATGTAGATATATGTAGTGACTGTATGTCCGAATCATATCCCACAAGGGATGTAATAGTCACATACAAAAGGTATGTCTGTATCCCACATAACAAATGTGATAGGGAATAGAATACACATGTAAACGAATCAGGAGCATAGAAACAGCTACAACAATAAGAACACATGTAGGCCGAAAGGAACAGTATGACCCGTACCATCGACTAAGAATACCACCTGTCCCACTTTGTGAGCGACAGTACCACTGCGGCCAGATGTGTCCTGACACAAGCATGTAAACATGGCAAATGTGCAGAGATTATAGGACATAATTATCCCTCAGACGTCATGTAATAGTGGCATTAAACAGTTGTTCTCCACACGTATATGACATAAATGTCATAAGAAAAAGAATAAAGCCTCTGAAATGCTACAAGAGTAAAGCTTAGATATAGGCAAGAGTTGTAAGTTCTATCTGCCGAACTGACCGTGGGAATGTGTCGGCGTGGAAAATGTGTTGTGTCCACCACAAATGTTACATTGTGGCCAATTGAAAAGGTCAAAACAGTACCGCAGACTGTGGGGAGGCATTGTCCACAACAGTCAGATATGTGGAAGGAATAGCATAGACATCAGAAAAGGTGCCATCCCCCCAATGAGTACAACAGGTCTGCAAATCCCGGGAGTCATCGGTAGAAGCCAAACTAGTATGTAACACAGCCGAACGGGTAGTACCCGGGTATACCAACTAAGTAACGAAAGTGAAGTATGGGCGTGTACCTATGTGTGTGAGGTATAGCACGTGGGAAGCAAACATGGCAGCGTAGTCCACACAACCATAAAGGTACCCGACACCTGTAGGGCAGTCAATGTGATACTCTGGCCGTGTAGTGAGCTATCGGATGTGAGTAATTTGCATGTGAGGGGTGGATGGGTAATGGTAAAACCCGCAAAGGCGATACTGTGTCATATGCAGAAAAGGTGAACCAGAGGTATAGGAGGGGGCAGCGGGTGAAGTGGACATAAACACAAACACATGGAGAAACAGCTGCAAGACAAGCAGACAGGCCATAGTGTAGAACACAATCCCACAAACATATGTTTCATGTAAATGTGCGATCAAAATGTATAGATATGTCACTGTCACATACCCACAGGTTGGTCCTGATGGAACTGGCCACAACAAATGCAACACACCTGGCTGCATAATGGGCTACCCAGCAAACCCTCCACATCACACATCACACATCACACAACCCAGCCCCGTAACAGAACGTCCACCAAATCCACCTGTACGTGGACCACTGGTCCATTGCAGACACAGCTACACATACCGACCCCTACGCATATGTAGTAGGTATTGTCACCCTAGGCAGTGTCAGGATAACAAACCATGTATTCCCTGCATGTTAAACTCCCTGCACATTTTCATAAAGCCAAAATACATTTTAATATCGTTTCTGTGTGGAATGGTCCAATTTCTGGAATATCCCTTACGGGATAAGTAACCTGTGTAAGTAGTAGAATGGGTATGACGACAAGATGTCCAATCCTGTACATATCTGGACACAAGTCAGAACGTGAAGTACAGGTCCAAGACACTGTCCAGACCTGAGTGGTCATGCATAACCCAGTACCCAGGATAAAACACCTTCCCGTGACGCACGTGTCCCCACACAAATATGCGGGAGAATATAACGCACACTCGCATAGTGACAAACGGCAGAAGGGTGAGGAAGACACCCAACATTAACAGGAGAACCCTGATGAAGTGTGAGGGATACCTAGTGTGTGCCGGGGTGACCGACCATACCTGACAACTTGTGTGAGCTAGATATCTGGACAGAGCCATGACTACAAGTGAGACAAAGGTACAACAGCAGGTACAATATGCAAAGATAGCTGTTAGAAGTTATTCATGTATGTGCAGTCTGAGTACCCGGGAAGTCCACTGGGCGAAGAAGTGCCCAGTAACAGCGGAGGCCTGGGTAGAAAAGCTCCACAAGCAATACAAGGAAATAAAGGCTACATAATGTTAAAGGTAAAATACAAGAGTAAAAGGCATACAATCAGGAAATACACATGCATAACATGTGCATAATAAGACAGTGCAAATCCAGAGTTTGTAGTGGTAATACAGAAATGTACAACAATGACATACTGGGAGTCAAGTGAGTGTCAGCTCAGTCTGGTTAAGCTGGAGGGTAGAGAGGAGCAGGAGTATGGAGAGCTCAGAGGAGTGAGATCCATAGAATGTATAACAGGTGCAAGCAGGAATATATCCATGTGGATGGATAAACATAGATATATCATAGAATGACAGTTTGCACAATGGCATTAATGTCCGGAGTATGAAGTCTGAAACTCAACTGTCTGCCAGCATGTCCCGACATCTGTCCCTAATGCCGAGCTACTGTTGTGCCAGAACACAACAGCGTATTACAGAGGTTCGTACCATATCACTCAACTGTCCAGATATTCGCAGAATGACCAGAGTGTTGGCTCATAGTGTTGTGTGCCTCCAACAAGCTGCATCTGTCTGGTAAATAGGTGTGGATTGACGCCACAAAATAATGAGCATTAAGTATAGCACTCCACATCCCACAGAAGAGTCATGACAATGCAAAACCTATAGTATTCTATCAACGTTATAAGCTTGTAAGGAAACTAGTTAAAATGTGTCCCTCTTACTCTCCCCATCATGTAGGGTTTGAGCAGATTTGTTACTCAAAGAGGTCGAGAGGTATGGTCCGTACATATGTACAGTAACAAGCCATGATATTTGTGTAATGTACAACTGCATACCTGTAGTCACAACATGTCCAAGAAAGTAATCCCCATATGAATGAATACAGGTAATAGTCAAATGTGAATGGGAACCCCCCACCTCACCGTGGAGTATGGACCATAACAACCCCACCCATAATATGTACAGCCAACAGAATAAGCTCCTGATAGGTGCCCAGACACATGTGTCTATAAATACAGGTAAAATGTTCATAATAGGGAGATGCTCCCTGTCCACATGCTTCATCTGACATTTGAACCCGGCCAGGGAAGTTCCGTTCACCAGGCGGACAAGCCCATACCCAGATCACTACATGAACACCCTGACAATCAGAAACGTGTATGTGATACGACTATATGCCCTGGTGTTCTGCATATCCTCGGAGTGATTAACAATGCAGCTGGGGTCCACAGCAGTAGGCAATACGGAATGTGTAATATGTAGTACCGCATTTCCCACAGCAGGGGAATGGATGCCTGTGTTGTAAGTGAAGCGGTGAGGCGTATCTTGATGTAGCTAAGTACTATGGGTATGCATATCAATGAGGCAGAACAGCAACAGAATACTGTTTCCGGCATCCGTCCAACATGAATGCAGTCCCGGTTGACCTACGACCACTGCAGATATCCCTGTAAAGTGTAATGAATGCGTTTGTGCTGTACACACACTTAAATACGTAAAGGTGAACCATGTGTTTCACACCAGTCCGTAAACCGGACTACAGATAAGTAAGTGTTACGGTCAGACGTATGAAAGGCCGCGCAAGCACACATTTATTAAACAGATGTAACCCACAACATGTAAATGCAAGTGCGCCTGTGCGTGTGCGATCTGCTCATAGCATAGTAAATGAATGCTGTTTCCCCCACGTTAGATATACATGGCTCAAACCTGTTAACCCCGTAAAGTATGAAACTGGACAAAGGCATGCAAACTACCAGTACAAATAGGGACAAACCCCAGATATGTGCCAGAACAAACATAGAAAGTGGATAGAATAATGGGTGTGTCAGTGGCATGGATTCTCTGAAGGGTATGCAGTCGTAACCTGAACTGCTTGCCAGTATTACCCAACGTAAGTCTTTAATGAAATGCCACTACATTGCCAGATAGACACAAGGTTATGAAAAACACACCGAAGATAAAGAAGTAACCAGCTGTACATTCTGCGACAATCTGTACAGTGGAAAGGTATGGTATGGATATAGATATATGTGTATACACATAATCCACAGACGTAAACCAAAGCAAATTATGAAATGAGGACTGTACATGTATATAGGTATACACAACAAACATATGTCCCGTAGATATGACATATGTACATAAATAGGCCACGGCATAGCTAATATGGGTAGACAAATAGACATGCATGAAAGGTGAATAAACCACTGCTTTCCAAACCATTGGCCAGAAAGTGACAGTCCAGCAAGTTCTACACTTTAAACATGCATATAGGTGTCCATTGCAGGACCCCAAAAATTGATCCATACGTAGTGTCAACCATCATTGACGCAAAATAAGTGACCTCAGCAAGTACGATATAGCTGTACATGCAACAGTAGCAGGTGCAAGGGTAATGACACATGTGTCGATAGAATGTATGATGTACGAACTGATATCCGGAGAGTGGGGAGTGAATATAAGTGTCTCCACACTTTAGTACCGCTCACATTAAACATGTGTAATGGGTACTGTGGAGGGGTGTCAGGTATGGGAATCATGGGTATGCAGAAATGGGCCTAGGTGTTGTTTGGCAGAGATTTATTAGGTCCGCCCCGTGGGAGTGATGTGGGTATAGCACACGCCTATATTCTCAATAATGGGGCAAACCATCCACTGGATATTGCGTAAACCATTGTGGGAATATGTAGGGCCCTATATCAGTGTCATGTAGGCGATTATCATGGATGGACATGCGTAGGACCAAGATGGTAACCATACCTGGCAAACTGTCAGAATAAGACAGCTGCACGAAGGCATAGTACATGAAATACAAATAGGGACTATATTAGATATACCCCAGACAAAGTCAGAATGTTGATAGAATACTGGCGTAGCCAGGAATACGAATGTTATGAGTGTTACTAATCATGGCATAGAAATGTCAGTCACTACTATCTAACCGCACAGTTCATAATGCCTTGCCAGTAATTTACCAGAAAGGCACATTACTATGACAAATGTAACAAGAGCAAAGGTCAAACGTCAGGGCGTTTACCCATAATGTGTACAGGTTAGGGGTATGAAGGTAACCTGTCCAAAATACATGTACAGAACTAGTGATACTAGGTGGGCAGATGAGAAGAACGACGTCAGGACAAATGACAAAACATGTACAAGTCATATGCATGTACTCCGACAAATGTGAATGACAAAGTATGCCCTGTGAAAGTCAATGTGGAAGGTTAATAGACTCAAAAGAAATGTGTCCCTCAGGGTGTCATGCAGTGTCACCGTTACAATGTCCAGTCCCCCATACTCGTATGTGAGCTCTGCCACTGACGGAAAGCGCAAATACCGGCGTACACATACAGTACATGATAGACTAATTAGTGTGGATAAGCAGCTGTTGGCCTGTGTGAGGAATACAACCCTCTGGGTGTGTGTGTCCTGCAATATAAATGTAATGGCATGTGGCCTGTGATGCCGTCATACAGTGTGTGTATTGGTGTCAGAAAGCTGATATCTTGTATCAGACACATACTCCGCAACTGTACAGAATTATGGAGAATGTGCAGAGTTCTGCCTCATATGTTTGGTGTGTTCCATGTAAAATCAGTACCATTCTGGCAAATTCCTGAGAACTGAAGTCATGAAATAATAACAAACATGTGAGTTTAAGACACCAAATCCGTCAGAAAAGTCATACTAATGCAAAACCTATTATTGTGTCTACTGTCTACGTTTGTAAGAGCAATATGTAAATACTGCCCCTATGTGTCCCACTATGAGTTAAGGCTTTGTCCAGATGTTTGCTCTAGGAGGTGGAGTGATATGGTCAGAAACAGATACATGTGTGAGGAAACAGCATTATAGACTGCAAGATAACGCAGAAGGTATGAAAAGCGCTGCAGTAGGACGTTCAGTACTGTCCGCAGATATGTGCTGACATGTCAAATGACACAGCAGTCTACATGAAGTACCTATAGGGCTGTCACCTTTACAAATGATGATAGTGGGACATACCCACAGCCATGCACACAGCACAAATAGACATACACACAGCAAAACTAGGCCATGATACATGAAGCCTCCGGCGTGTATGAGTAGAGTGAGAGTACAGCAAGGATAGATGTCTGCCAAGCTATACAGCAAACACCTGTAAGGGCGTGTAACACTGCCCATAACACGGACGTTGCACAGACAATGTTGGGATTTGCAACATACCCCATTGGTATGTGAAAGCTATGCAAATATGCGACACATGAAACAGTCAGCTGTCCATGCAAGAGCAGAGTTATGGGCAGAAAATATATATATATATATATATATATATATATATATATATATATATATATATATATATATATATATATATATATATATATATATATATATATATATATATATATATATATAGATACAGACACACACACACACACACACACACACACACACACACACACACACACACGTGGCAGGGTTGTGAGCAGAACACAAACGTAACCACTGTACCACACAACAGCATTATGCAGTGACAGAATGTGCAGCCATGAGTAGTAGATCACAGAAATCACACAGGCATACGTCTACCCTGTAGACAGCAGCATCAAAGGCAAAGACGCCGCACAGATGTTATGGTGAGTGAATGCTGTAAAAGCAATGTACTGTTGTCATGCAGCTGGAAACACACAAACACACTTGGCAGGGCTGGGAATCGAACGTACACCTAACTACCCTATCACACTACAGCATGACGCATTTACAGAACGCGCGACCGAGATTACTAAACACAGCAGACCCACAGGCATTCTTCTAGGTGCGTGTCAACATCCGCAAATGCCAGGACGCCGACAGGGATTGTATAGAGAGTGTACGATCAGACATAGTACTGTCCCACGGTAGACGTATACAACCACACGGCAGTGGTGTACTCGGGGCAACTATACATGTATGGAGCACTACAACAACAATACATAGACACAGTATGCACCACAGACAGTACACCCTTCCAGATAATCACCCAGTGTGTACTCTGTAGGCATCCATCCTGATGTTGAAGACGGAAATCCATTGCCTGGATGACCACCATGGCAATACGGGATGTCAACGGCCATGCCCATGCACAGAGGGACATCACCGACACAAGGTGTCACTGGCCATGGCTGCACACCTGGTAATATACGTCAGTTTGGACTGTACTGTGTGTCGATCTACACAACGGCGTACTGGGCATGTTCACACACTTAGCTGTTGCAAAGGGCCATCTTGCATGCAGATGGAGTGTAAACACGGAAGGTCTCAGTTTGGACTGTACCGTGTGTCCATCTACACAACTGCGTACATGGACTGTACTGTGTGTCCATCTACACAACAGCATACTGGGCATGCTCACACACTTAGCTGTTGCAAAGGGCCGTCTTGCATGCAGATGGAGTGTAAACATGGAAGGTCTCAGATTGGACTGTACCATGTGTTCATCTACACAACTGCGTACATGGACTGTACTGTGTGTCCATCTACACAACAGCATACTGGGCATGCTCACACACTTAGCTGTTGCAAAGGCCTGTCGTGCATGCAGATGGAGTGTACACACAGAAGGGCACAGTACAGAAGGGCACAGTAAGGTATAACTGTCCTCACACACAGGGCGGTCACACATGCAGTGACCTGTGCACACACAGCTGCCATCACAGCTGTCACAGGTGCAGGTCACACATGTACACACTGCAGTGTACACTGTAGCTGTCAAGTCATCACCATGCCATTGGTGCAGCACTACACAGCCTTACAGTACCACAACACCATGTGATACATGACCACAGGGCTGTACAGAGGTGTACACCAGCTGTGCAGAGTACACATGTACCAACAGGGATCCAACAGGTGTTATGCATTGCAATGATACCAGTATACATGAACAGGTCAGCTCAAGACATACCACGGCCCTTACACAGCTGTGACACATGACTGTTGCTGTACACCAATGAACACACGTGTGGATATGTCATACATGTGATTGTGTGGATGTGTGCATGGACTGCACACACAACACATACATACATAGCCTTTGATGTACCTTGTGCATAACAGTGGCCTAATCAATGCTACACATGCAAATGGAAGGTGGGTCCATGTCTGTTGAATGCTCACACTACAGGGGGTAGCAATGTTGACCGAGGATATGTGCCCAAAGAGTGGCGTACAGCAACAGTGGTCCCTCTCCATAAAGGTGGTGCCTCAATGGATCCTGGAAACTATCGCCCCATAAGCCTGACTAGCTTAGTCTGCAAAGCTATGGAAAGGATCATCATGGACCTCATAAATAAAGGTATTGGGGACCTACAGACACTGGATCCTACCCAGTTCATCTTTGTTAAGGGCAGATCCTGCCTTTTAAACCTGGTTGATTTCTTTGAAACAGTCACCAAGGCGATTGACGAGGGGAAGGTGGTCCACACAGCCTACCTGGACCTCGCTAAAGCCTTCGATACAATACCCCACTCGGGCATTATAGATAAGCTCACCAGCTTAAATATAAACCTCTATGTCACTAGATGGATTGCAAACTGGCTCAAGGACGGCACCCACATGGTTAGAATTGCTGGAGCCATGTCAGACTCCAAACTAGTTACAAGTGGTGTCCCACAAAGCTCAGTCCTGGGACCTCTCTTGTTCGGTATATATTTCTCGGAGGTACAGGCCAACACAGAAGGACTGTGGCTGACCAAGTTCGCAGATGACTGCAAACTGGGCGCCATAATCGACTCTCCAACCGACACAAGCATCCTCCAAAAGGGCCTCATAGAAACAGACAACTGGTGCCAGAGCCATGGCCTCAAGCTAAATGCCAAAAAGTGTATAGTCATCCCCTATGGCAAAAACAAAGTGCCCACAAATTACCACATAGGTGGTAATCCATTAAGTACAGAAGAAGTAATTAGGGACCTGGGAATCCAAGTTGATAGCAATCTCTCATTTGACAACCACGTGGCCAAAGTGGTTAGAAAAACATTTTATATAGCCCACCTAATCATGAAGGGATTCACATCTAGATCAGGGGAGATCATCGTGCCTCTTTACTCATCCCTCATCAGGCCCATAATTGAGTACAATGCCCCTTTTGGGATGTACCTTACCAGACACCTGCAGCAACTGGAAAGACCCCAAAAGTACCTCACCAAGAGGATCAAAGGGCTCAAACAGATGCCATATGCTGCCTGGTTAAAGAAACTCCAGCTCTACTCAGTGGCATACCGCCTGTTCAGAGGCAATCTGTGCCTGACGTATAAAGCCATGTCCAACCCGGAATTAATGGACATGCTGCACCTCAGAAAATCCAAATCCCATCGAGCTACACGCTTGAGACTTGAACCTCAGCACTGAAATAAATAGGACATGCTGGAGGGACAGATTCATAACCCAGAGGTTCCCTTCACTCTGGAATAAAATCCCAGTCCAGGTTAGGCAGAGTCCCTCATTGACTCTCTTCAAGAGGAATCTTGATGAGTGGATGGGAGATCGTAGGTTTACCCCGGGTATCACTTCTGTGTCACTGTTAGACAGAGGCACAGTATACTAACCTCAAAAAAGGGCATAGCAAAATAAATTTAAAATGGGTGGCGAAAGCCAAACACATTCTGGCTAGGCTTATAAATGCCCTAGGGCAGATAGCCTAGTATGAACCTATGAACCTATGACACATACCCTTGTACTGGTCGCCTGTGACACCCGTGATATCATACCACAGTCCATGTGTTATGTATGTCAACACACATGTCCAACAATAGCAATGCATACAAACATGGCAACAGGAGACACATGTGACATCTGTACTGTGCATGCAGCAACCATGCATGTGCAGTGGCCGATGTCCGTAACATAGTTGCACGTAACTACGACATGCAGTCGCAATGCAGACCCATCATTGACACCTGTATACGGTGACATACAAACAGCACGTATGGAGGGATGTGTGTACATAAAGTGGTGAACCACCTGTGTAGATGTATGCGTGCAGGGGTTGGCTCACAGTTGTGTCACACACCATCCTATCATGCCATGTGCAAACAGTGTGCTATGTCGCTGTTACGTGACGGTGCTGACATAATGCATGCACAGCGGTCAGGTGTTACCAACTATATGTCACATGGCACCTGTAACACCTACAACCTCCCGTGTGCATATAGCAGCACATTTGCCAGATATAGCGTTGGTAACATAATGCAATCAATACCGCTGTATGTCTATCAAACGTGTCATCATATGGCAGGTGTATCATTCCCAGCACTGCCATGTGTGTCCGAATGTGTGACCAGAGATGCCACATATCACAGGGAATATGTCCCAGTTGTTACACATCCCTGTACACCGTTGTAGAGATCTGTACATACGTCAGTGTGGGAAGCATGACGTCAGCCGGTGTGGTGCATCACACACGCCGGCTGTCCGTATACACATGTGTGGTCACCACAGTGTGTGTGTGTCTGTATGTATGTATGTCTGATGCTTGGTGTGAGGGTGTATGCTAATATACAGTGAGAAATGATCACTAACCCCACATGGTGACTAACCCATAATGGTGATGCAGTGCACTACCCTGTTGCTGCCATAGGTCCCAGCCATACTGGCTACCTGTGCATGTTCTTTCTCTGTGACACATCGTGTGGGTGCATAGTACTGTGAGGGTGATGACCACATAGGCAAGGGTCCCCACCTGAACACTATGGGGTGTGCGATATAGTGGTGTACACCCCGTGAATGTGGCCATGTTCCCGTACTGTTACAGGGTCCTACTGCTGCACAGTGTGGCCTCCAGCTACCAAGTGACACCTCACATCATCATTGGCCAGACCGCTGTGTACAACCCCTGCACCATGTCACCATACCTGTAATGTGTCCTGCTATGTATGTCATGTCTCTGTCCAGTGTAGCCTGTGGCACTGACCACATGCATCAGGTGCAGTATATGTGCGGACATCTGTGTCATGTTGGTGTTTCCAACAGTCAGGTTGAGGGTACATGTAGCATGCTGATATTGTCAGACGTGCCTGTGAGTAATCCACAGTTACACGTGGGGGAATGCAAACACTGCAACCTGTAGGCACATGCAAGTACACCATAAGAGGGAACCAGGGTATCACAACCAACATGGTGCTACAGATGTAACCGAGACACATGTCGTGAACACATCACAATGCATGCTGCACCTGCACTACATGGTATGACCGGTGCATGTCGACAGTACACAACCTATGTCACATACACATCTCTCAGTATTCACACACAACCACTGCAACATACACATCCCTCACTATGCATACACAGGTAATATTAGATACACCTCTCACTATTCTGTTCACCCTGTGCATCAGAATATTTGTGCATAACCCTGCACCAATGGTGTGGATGACAGGGATGCGGCACAGGCTTCATCATATGCACAGGGTGATATGTTTGCCAGGGGCATAGGCTGCACCAATGGATAACATCATGTGTGTGTGTAAGGGCCGGTGAGTTGATTGGACATGTCTGTTCAGAATGCATGTGGATGTTGTGGAGCCCTACAGTTGTGTTTGCTGTGTGCGTGTATGTGTGTACACAGTTCTGCCATTTGTGAGGCCTACACAGGGTATAATTGACAGCCCCAGATTGTACAGACCAGGTTGTACAGCTCACTGTGTCCATCCACGGCCACGTGACCTGTGCCTGCCTGGGGTTGCACGGGCACTACCAGGTGGAGGTACAGAGTGGCTACTGTCTGACGACACATGCCCACTGAAACCGTGTCCCCACTGGGAATGTCCAGGGCCACGTCCATGTGGCCTGCTGTGTCCTGGTGTTGACAGCACAGCAACAGCTGCACTGCTACTGCTACCGACACTATGGGAGCGGGCATGTGAGGTGGCATGCTCACGTAGACCTACACTAGGTGATGTTGCTGGCCTACATCCACGTGGCCTACACCTCACTCCTACCAGATGTTCCAGCACAGACAGCTCCCGCTCATGGATTGCCATGCCTCGGTCAAGGATTCTGACCATTTCACCCAATCACCTATCCAGAACATCAGCAATCTGCTGTTGAGCAATTGCCAATGCCTGGATGTTGTCATTTAGGGTATGGATAGCAGCCCTCTGCAGCCTCTGCCCTTCTCTGTTCTGCTGTTCAGCACATGCCTGTGCCGCCATTACAGTCTGGAACATGCGTCTGGTGATGCCAGCTGCTGCGCTCTGTCCTGCAGGTGCATGTCTGCCAGAGGTCCTCCTACGAGCAGCACCGGCCACATGCCTGTGTGGCACATCTGCAGTCATTACACTGACACCATGGTGTGTAGACACACCTTCTGTAGCCACCACATGTTCCTGTTCCACGCTAACAGATGCTGACTGTCCTTCCTCTATGGCCACTGGTGATGCGGTACGTGTTGGCAGCAGAACTGTGTGCAGGGAAGAGGGGGACATAGCTGGGATGGTAACCACTGGCACAGATTCAGCCCCTGACAACCCTGCCTGTACCTCATGCATATGTCCATCACCGCTAGTATCTGTGGGGACACTAACATCAGATGGACCGCAGGAGGGTAACGCACCTACATCACCTGTGAATGCAAAGAAATACTGTAAAGTACAATAGACACAGACACAGACACACACAGACACAGACACACACACACACACACACACACACACACAGACACACACACACACACACACACAGACACACACACACACAGACACACACACACACACAGACATACACAGACACACCATGCATGTGATTTGTCAGATGGCATGCAGCATGCCTGTGATACAGCAGAGGGCATGCAGCTCAGACATTAATAGTGTTAGTAAACATACCTCCCTGGGGTGCACACTACAGCAAGCAGGTGTCATATCAGTAGCCATGCAGTTCACACAATCATGGTAGTATGCATGCATCCCCGTGATACACCATGTGGCCCAGAACAGGATAACAGTACACATGGCTGACGTGACCTTGACATGTAATCTGCTGACATGTGCATTAACATGCATACATGTCTGACACAATGGTGTCCTGACACATGTACAGCATCATAATGGACTTCACACTGCAGTGTTGTGTGTATGCCCTACAGATAGAATGCATGTGTAGCAAATGTGCATGAGCATGGGAGGGTAGTGTGAGCCGTCAACATTGCTATACAGTGTGAAGTACAGACACTGTGCCATTGCATGGCATCATGAGGCATCTATGTTGCTGTAGAATGCATAATATGTACACATTGCATAGCCATAACTGCAACACAGTCGTGATGTTCAAATGATCGTATATGGTAGACTTCAGTAACACCTCCAGTAGCTGTGCACAGGTTTTTAGGATGTCCAGTGTACCACATCAACTGTATAATCGGTCAACTATGGCTATAATTGGACCATGTGTGGATAATGTGCAACAGGGTGTATACACATCCCATGTACTGTGTGGCTACATGTCTCTGGCCATCCCCCATGGCCATGTGTGCACATGTGTTGGCCAAATGTGTGTGATGGCCATCTATCTCACATGTCTGTGTTGTCCCATATGACATACACCCATAGATGTCAGATATGTCACAATCCACAGGGCTATGCAGACAACGGGTTGTATGTTTGGTATGTGGGGTATAGGTCATGTGATAGTGTGACAATATTGCAGACAGAACACTACGTGTCTGGGACATGTCAGGTGGCACATCACAATGTGTGCACCCAATGCAGGGGCATATGACACAATGGTGACACCTGTGGGCTGCCCATATCACAGCTCACTGTGTGGTACTGTGTGCGTACCACACATGTTGTTCCAATGCATACTACATATGCCTCCATTGTAGAACACCTCCACCGTTGTATGCACGGCTGACCACACATGTCGCAATGACAAGTGCTGTGGTTTCAAGTCGGTGTATCATTTCGTTTGTATATATTGCACATGGGTGGCCTGTGTGACTGATGGGTGATGCAACCTGCATATCGTGACTGGAACAAACATCAGGTGTGCAAGTGTTAACTGGCCACATGGCAAATAGATCTACACTGTAACATGCCTGATACTGATGATAGTCTCACCTGCAACGGACTCATGTCTCTACGGCACGCCAGAGGTACCTGTATAGGGGTGACACAGCAGTATGAACATTATCCATGACTGTATGACAGCCACAGGTTGCACTGTGCATGTGAACACATTCACCTGTGTAATAGCATATAGTATGCACATGTGTGCATACACAGCGTAGCATACTGTAGTATGCAGCATGTGTGTCCACATACCTTGCATATGTTGTTACTTTACATAATGTACAGTGACACATGCAACTAAATGGGATATAATAGCCATATGTGCAGTACTGACTTACCAGGCAACTCCAGGCTCATTGGTTGGGAGACACCCACCTCCACGATGGCAGCTAGTGTTTGTGGATGCTGTTCCCTGGGTGTCCCCAGACTGGCCAGTAGCTCCTCGGTGTGTGTAAGTAGGGGCTGGGTTGGTGGCCCACCACCTGTTCCACCTTGTTTCCTGGTGATTGCAGTGGCACGCTATTTTGCATGTTGTATCAAGTCCATGCAGTGTCTGCGCTCCTGCTGGTAGGTGCGGTTATGGCCACCCACATCGTTCACCCTCCTGCATAGATCCTGCCACAGGTCATCCCGCTGCTGGGCATGCTGTGGCACATGGCTGAACAACAAGTCATAGTTGTCATGGAGCTGTGGGATGAGGACATCATCCTCCTGGCGGCTGTATGCTGGGAGGTATGTACGGGGCATTATCTGTAAGACATAATGATGGTGACAGGTCACAGTTTCAGAGATGTACAGAGATACTGCTGCACATACATTTCTATGACATCTACTACATCTGCAAAGTTATCTTTGCAAAGCATCATGACACTGACACAACTGATGTGTTTGTGTCACACACATGTCACACCCATTATGCATTGGATATCATCACCATATATGTGTGTCACCTCATTACAGTGTTCATACTCCATGTAAATGCTGTCTTGCTGTGGGCATGTCCATTTGCCTGCACTTGTGTTCTTACCTATCTGCACATGCCTGGATGTGTCCACGGTAATGCTGTTGACCTGGATGCTGTGTATATGTCACATATCAACACAAACACAGCCGTAATGGACTTGAGCAGTGACAATGCACACATACGCATGGACACCTGTACATGCATGTGTTTTGCCATATACATCTACACAGCACTGTACAACTGTTCAACATCCTGCCATGGATCGCCTGTATTGCACATGTGATAGACATGGGACAATGGCTAGTCAGACGACATTCACAGGGATGGTTATCAACCATAGCATGTGCGGGCACGGTTTCCAAGCTGTAACAGACAGCCATTATGCCACCGCAAGATGCATCACTGCCACATTACTGATCCAGTCAGTTGATAGTACATCTACCATGTGGCCATCACACCATGTATGACTAGGATGACATGTGCAGCTTTGATGGACAGGGTTGCATGGTATGGCAGGAATATGTCACATATATGGCATAGGGATCTGTCCAGCCTGTGGTGATCCTAGTATTAGGATGGTGGCTGCCCCTGACATATGTCTTATAGATCAGGATATGGACATGTAGCATGTCCATCATCATGGTGTAGCAAATGTCTTTCTGCAAGGTAGACAGCATGCTGCATAGTGGAGGTGAGGATTGTGAAGGCTGGTATCGCACATCCATGCATAGCCATTACCCCTTAAAGGTGGTATGTGATCCAATATTGGTCACCACAGTGCTGTTTATGCCTGTCCAGTGATCTCCGTGCTCATGGATGGCACCCTGACATGACATGAGTACCTCATATGACTACCTAAGGGGCCTGGAGACGTCACCAAGTCGGGGGGTGCACTGCACAGTACCATCCCTTACACAGTGTCCATAATGTTGACCACAGCCTAGGTAGTAGTTTATGGGTACAGGGATGTTCACCTAGCGGTGACAATGCTGGTATCATCCATCAGACTGTACACATATGTCACACACCTCACCCACACAGCCCATTCTGTATGCTGTTCACAACACTGACACAGCTATACTGATAGGTCATGGCCATTCACAGCCTTACATACACTGATGCCTAACATTTGTCTGTGTGGTATGGGCTACAATGAGGGTGGGGTACAACACATTAACCCTGTTCTACTGTAGCTGGCACTGGTGTGATGTGCACATGTCACTCTTGCACCTTTTGTAGTTGTGAGTCTGTCAACAGGCCACTGGTGGAACACCCCTGTGACATACAAAGGTATTTGTAATCAAACATCCGTGCTGTCTTGTACATCTGTACTGCTAACATCTACAGTGATAATGGTTCATGGACATGCACACCATACTCAGCAGGGTTATATTGCGGTGCCACCCAAAATGACTGTCATCACTTGTGGGTTGATATTATCCAACACCCTATCTGTATTGTATGGTCATGCTAGGCACTTGTTCAGAACTTGTGAGCATGTCATGAGCTACTGATTACTATAGCACCCATTCCACACCATTTCCCACAGGTACACTGGCTTTCCTACACTTCCCAGCTTGCTTATGGTACAACAGCTGTTGTACACACGTAACGCACATATCCTGTGGGACATGGTTGTATATACAGGCATGTCCAACTGTCACGTACCAGTGCTACTGCCTGTCTATATGAGGGATATGTCGTACATGTGGCAATAGAGCAATTGTCTCATGTACACATTCAATGCTCACCTCCCAACATACGACACTACAGCCTGTGGGGGATGCACTTCTGCAGCCATGCTGGGGGCATAGCTCTCAAGTGTACCTCATTACGAGGAACGTACCTCATTTGGGGTCTTAAAAGGTGCATGTTCCTCAAGGTTCCACATTGAAAGGGTCTGTAACACATTCATTGTTGGAAATTGTTTACCTGCTAGCCATGGCTAAATAGATGGGAATCATATTAATTCATTAGAATATCTTTTTTATACGTAAACCCAGCCTATTTTAGCCATCATATGCCCTTCCTAGTTGAAGCTGTTAGTAAGCCAGTTGTAAGTGTTCCACGTTTTGCCCATTTGTCACACATTATGAGGGCTAATGCTCCTCATTTTGGGGACAGGAGGTTGACAGTTATGGCTGGGGGTAATGCTGTCACCAACCCTGACTGCACCTGACAGTCATTTGGGGATGTGTAACATTCGCAACACACCCCACCCATCACATAGTCTCACATGATCTACACCACTGGCCACACCTATGAGGACAACTTGTGCAGTACGTCTGCATACTCAGTGCAGGCACCAGAGGTAGCCCCCATCATGGAAGACAACATCACCAACTTATAGCCCACAGACTCATGTGTGCCCATCACATACAGCCAATAGGGAGTTATAACATTCACAACACACCAGTCATAGGTGACTCTGTAGGGAGTCACACTGCAGTTCCACACAGCAGGCTACACAAGGCGATAGTCTCTTACATCTTGCTGTCAGGTAACTGCTTCTGCAACATAACCTATGCACCCATGCCACACCTCACCAGGTATGATGTGACTGTTATTCTCCATGTTAGTGTGACTGCCCTGTGATGCCACTTCACAGACTACGTGTGCAGGGACATGCAATAGCTCACCAGTCTTATAGCCCTGAGGGTGTGGGCCACACCCTGGGGAGCATTTTGCATTCGTCCGGACATGATACCACTGTACAATGACCGACTTTGTCACTTCAACAGTTGCCTATGCTCCTATTGTCATTCCACAGGCATCTGGTATCTGTCCGCTTTGAATGACCTGGTCAAACACAATGCTGTGGCACAGATGACTTGCACCTGTCAGCCCTGGGAGTACAGTAACTGTCACCGGCAGAACGGGAACTGGCAAGCACGACATGGGGTCATGTGACACAATGCTTGCATCTTCCTCTGTGACGCACGCAGGCAAGGCACACCTTATAATGCACCACTCAAACATCTCTGCAGTGACTGGGACCTGCCTCTAGGCTCTGCAGAGCACACCTGCAATGACAGGTTATAGACAGACCATACCTTTCAGGCACATACCTGGACCGGCACACCCACAGCTGAGGGGTTCCCATATCCCACTATGTTGTGCACACATCCTGGCTAATTACTTAGCACAATGCATCAGAGGTGCTCCACGTGCAACTAACTGTGTCCGGGACCGCTATACACATTGTAACAAGCTACAGAGTCAACATCATACCCCACAGTTAACATACCTTATTTGTTGGTATATTGAACAGTGGGCCTCAGACAGCTACTACTGATGTGTGACTGACACTACCCCACACTTAACTGGGATAGCCACTCATGTACCGACACATCCATGAGTCATAACCTCTGCTCTGCTGTATCAACCCATACACACCACCTCCAAGACCTACATTAACCTTGACATGAACACTACCACCATGTGACTGGTGTTACACACCTGGGGTTATCCCCTCATTGGTGGATTCCGAACATATGCTACTCAACCTTGTTAGCCACATCCCGGCACCACACCCATCACAGCATACACAGTACATGAGTACTACAACACCTACTACAGACGTCTGCTGACAGCGGTTGTTAACGTCATGACACCCGTGAGATGGACAATGCACATACAAATGCTGACACATACCCCAGTGCACTTCATTAGCATGTACACAACTGCATGGATCATGCTATTCCACACAGAGCCATGATGGTACACACCAGATAACAGACGCCACTCTGGTGGTCATGTTCCATGGACATATGATGTACAACAACAGGTGTAGGCTGTTGCACAGTGGTGTACATTCCCATGGGTGGGGTGGCTCACTGGTCAGCCGTGGTAGGGCCACAGGGTCCCTCATCACATACTCCAAGACTAGCTATGTAAACATGACTGCGACACATTCCGGGGTGTACCACCAGGCATTATGGTGGTATGTCAGTAGTCGATGGCAACACCCACATCTGCTGTCACATACAACAGTCACTCAGGAACATTACAGACCCAGGTGATGTTGGCAACATGCTGGAGGATGGATTCAATGCTAACATTACACCCTCTCACTCACTACAGGGCCACAATCCATACAGGAACATTGTGGTGTCCCTGTGGTCACACCTACACAGTACTGACCTGCACTCTATATGTCCTGGGACACTGGCCCCATGTCACCTTCCAACATCCCAGGCTGTGATGTCCACCAACCTCTGAATGACATGTCTCCCCACTAGGCCACCATATTCAGTAATAGCCTTGTAGCCCCTGAATGGCACACAGCAGCATTTATCACACTACACACAGGTGGCACCACAATGCACGAGTGGGACTATAGTCCTACACACCTGACTGGACTGTTCTGCATGGCTATGGGGCACATCATCAAGGACGTCATTCACAGAGACATTGTTGGGCTCCCGTCCTTTGCTGCCACCCAGATTGGGCTTGTTAGGGCCAGAGCATGGCCCCTACACATGGTGGACTCCTTTCATACAGTTACCAGGGCAGTTGCTGATGGTACGGGAGTCCACACATCCTACATTGTCCTCTCATTGCCTTTCAGCACCGTTCTCCATTTTGGTATTGACAACATACACATCCACCTGCACATCATACTCTATGTCTCAGGATGTTATGCAATGTGGCTCATGGACAGGGCACACACAGTGAGGCCAGCATACCATAGTATCTACTATATGTCAGGTACATTTGGCATACCACAGTCCTCAGTCATAGGGCCCCTCATGTTCAGTATATGCTTCCCTGCAGTACAGGCTAGCAGAGGGGACTTTCCCTGCCTAGCTTTCAAACCCCTGCATACAAAGCACCATGATTGCTCCACCAGCTGATACTGACTCCACCCATATGGGTGTTGCTGTGACAGATACATGATATGACTATCATGGCATCAAGCTGCATGACACAAGGTGCATGAACATCACCTTTGCATTACACCATTCACCCATTGACTATCACATGGGTGGTAGTCCCCTACATACATATCACATTGTACATGTTTGCAGTACACACATATGTCGCACCCACTCCTGTGGTTACCGTATTGCCACTGTGGCGTGGATATCCTTCTTTGTGGCCACACCTATCTGTACTGGGTGTGTAGCTGGTACATAGACACCCATTGTACCTCTGAACTCAAGACATCTACACACATTCAAGGGTACACCACCCCATTTAGGGTGTACCTTACACAACAACTACAGCTTTACATACCACAACATTAACACGCCATGACGTTTACTGAGCTCCGACAGTTTAAGTATGCGGCTGCACTATGGACACCACATCTGTACACATTTGCATACTACATACTCAGGGGTGACCTCTGCTGATCAGACAGGGCCCATGTCCACAACATTATTAATGGATATACTCCTCATACGTGACTTAAGCAGAAGCCACTGTGAGCAACATGCTCATGGATATGTGCACACACACCACAATGAGTGGGATGTGCTTGAGGGTTACATTCCCAAACCGCACACTCACCATGCTTTGGAACATAAGTTCTATGTACATCACGCAGGGACACTCAGTAGCACTGTTCATGTGATACCTCCCTTGGTGGTTGGGAGACACATGTAGGCCTGGGATCACTGCACTACCCTAGAGAGGTGCCACTAGTGTGAACACTGTAGTTGCGCTTACACATGGACTTGCCAGACTGCATAGTACCCCACTATGTACCTGTGAAGCTATTACATGTCCTTTGTGCATGGTTACTTGGTAGCCCTTCCATTTAGATTAGCTATCATGCTAATACAATGCTAATACAATGTCCCATACCTACAAGCCATATGTATCCTGTTATTGTACATGCCAATAGCCGATACCTGTGGTATGCATGATATGCCTGTTATGCTGTGTAGAATATCTGTCATATCTACCTACAATACTATACATTACACATATTTCACATAGTATCCCATAATGCAAAGCATACTTGCACAGCGGGACCACCTTAGATATGTCATTAATGTTATATGCCCATACACATGCATGCTGTGACAGTATATCAACATATACTATCCCCTGCTATGGCACGTCCTTGTTGGACATACCCTACCACTGATGGTGGTCACACAGTTTCTACAAGTGTTAGTATGCGTCCTACTTGTAGTGTCTGGCAAAAGTATGCACAGAAGTCCAGGTATCTGCTTCAAGCATAGAATTAATGTCTTTGCCCTTGAAAAGGGCACCAGAAGAAACCACAGCTCTACTAGAATGAGCTTTTACAGAAGAAGTAAGGCTCTTGCCATGAAAATTGTAACAAAAATAAATACCCTTTGAAATCCAAGTAGACGTAATTTGCTTGGAAACAGCTAATCTTAAAGATCTAGGATGAAAGGAAACAAACAACTGAATAGATTTTTTGATAGCTTTAGTCTTATGCAAATAAAATCTGAGCTGTCTATGCATGTCCAAAGTATGCAGCACCCTCTCACTGTCAGATTGCAGAAAGGGGAAAAAGTAGACAAATTAATAGATTGATTAACTGACAACTCATTAACCACCTTAGGCATAAAAGAAGGATTAGTATGCAAGGACACCCTTTTCTCATGGAATATCAAAAAAAGTGGACAAGCCATAAAGGTTTGCAACTCAGATACCCATCTGACAGAAGTAAGAGCTAACAAAAGAACTATCTTCCAAGAACAATATAGCAAGGAAGCTGAAACAGCAGGCTCAAAAGGAACCTGAGTCAATTTCTCCATAACAAAAGTAAGATAACAGGGAGGAGGAACAGGCTTCCTGGGAGGTCTAATATTAAGGATGGTTTAAGAAATTGCTTCACCTCAAATCTAGAAGCCAAAGGAGGACAAGCAGAAGGAGCTGATAAGTGGGCCTTAATAGAAGAATAGGCCAAACCAACAGTGAGCAACTCACACAAATAAGAGAAAACCAAAGAAACATCCACAGTAAATAGGTCCAGATTATGAGAGAGACACCAAATAGAAAACTTCTTCCATATAGATAAGTAGGATTTCCTAGTAGTAGTTTTCCTGGCCTCCTGCAGGACCTGCATCACATCCTCAGAAAAAGGTGTCTATGAGGAATCAAAACCCTATCATCCACAGTGTCAGTTGAAGCATGGACAGGTGGGGAAGGATAAGAGACCTCTTGTCTTGTATGAGTATAGCTACTCTGTGAGGTATTGGTGAGGTGATGATTGTCCTTGGACTGATGCAGAAGTAGGGGGAACCAGTGCTGTTGCAGTCAAAAGGGAGAACAAACAAGATTTTGGGAGCACCCTGTTGAATCTTGAACAGGACTTTTGAAATAAGAGGAAGGGGAGAGAAAGCCTAAAGAAACATCTCCTTCCAAGAAAATGACAGGGCATCCACCTTCCACACCAGAGGACCTGGGACTCTGGCACAAAACAGAGGAAGTTGATTGTTCAGAGGGAAAGCAAAGAGTTCTACTTGAGGAGTACCAATGTCCAGAAACAGATCCCCGTGAGGCATTTATTTGTGGAACTGAGTGAAGGACCTGCTCAGAGTGACTGTCACAATGTTCTGATCTGAAGGGAGATAATCTGCCTGAAGTGATACTTGATACTTGACAGCCAGATCCCATGCCAGAAGTGCCAACCGACAAAGAAGGTAAGATCTTGTTCCCCGCTGTTTGTTGATATACCACATAACTGTGTTATTGCCTGTGAATACCTTGAGAGGCCCGGAGAGAAAAGAGGATGAAAGGCCAGAAGAGCCAGCATAAGAGCTCTCATCTCTCTGACATTTATGTGCTCCTTCTGCTGACGAGGAACCATACTCCCTGTATTTTCAAGGAGTAAACATTTGCTCCCCATCCCACATCTGAAGCATCTGTTAACAGATTCTGAGAGGGAAGAGGGGTGATGAAAAGAGAACTCTGGATTCACCGACAACTGCTGAATTCAGAAGTTCCTTTTTAAGACAAGGAAGAAGAGGAACTGTAAAGTCTAGAGGATATGCATGTTGAAGCCACTCCAACTTCAGAAACTACTGGAACTTCCTCATGTTGTGTTTGGCCAGAGTGAGCATCTGAACGGTGAAAGCCATGATACCCAGACCTCTCAGAAACTCCCTGGCTGTATTGGAGGCCAGGAGAATAAATGTTTGAAAGTAAGAAATGGGAGTTAAGACCTTTGGAGGAATAAGGGATGTCAGCATTGGCACTGTCTGAATACTGCAACCCAGAAAGACATGATCCTGAGAAGGAGTCAAAGAAGACGTGAACTTTATCATGAATCCCAGGATATGAAGAAGAGAAATGGCAAAATGAAGATTTTGCAAAAGGATCTCTGGAGAGGATGCCTGAATCAGTATGTTGTCCAAGTAGGAAAATACATGGATCCCTTGAAGACTGCAAAAAGCAATCACAGGAGCGAGGCCGTTGGTGAACACCCCTGGGGCAGTAGAAAGGCCAAAGGGCAAAGCACAAAACAGAAAATGCCAGGAAGCAACAGAGAAATGCAAAAACTTTCTGAAAAGAGGATGGATCAGAATATGGAGATAAGCATCCTTGAGATCCAGAGACACCACAAATGCCTGAGGGAGAAAGACAGGAAACAGAGTCTGAAGGGACAACATCTGAAAGGAAGGCACCTTCAGAAAAGTGTTTAGATGAGAGAGGTCTAGAATCATTCTCCAAGTACCCTCTTTTCTAGGCACTAGAAATATTCTTGAATAAAACTTCTTCCCCCATTGGGACACAGGCACTTTTTGAATAGTACTCTGAGACAACAGATCTCAAAGAACCTCTGGGGAAAAAAGGAAGTTGTTCCTGAGGAAGCTGAGGAAAGCCCATAAAATGAGGACAGGAAATTCACAGCATGAAGTACCCCTAATGAATGACTGACAGAACTCAAGAATCCTGAGTGATTCAAAGTCAAATAGAATGAGAAAGGCAAAAAGGAGGAATGTGACTGGGAATAGGCAGATAGTCAGACGGCACCTGGCTTGTCAGGAAGGGAAGGCTTCTGAATCCCTGCAGTCAGAGTGGCCCTTGCAGGAGGAGCCCATTTACCACCCTTTTGACCTTTAACAAGAGGACAAGATTACCTACGAACAAAGGCTGACTTAGAAGGGTAGTTTCCCTGAAATTTAGGCACAGGAGAAACAAACAGAGGTTTAAGCTCCTGTAAGGTCTTCCCCTTGTCCTGAAGAGATATAAACAAACCAGCAGCTGCTTCCCCAAACAAAAGTTTATTATCCAGAGGAGCATCCATCAACTTTGCCTTAATATCATCAGGTAAAGGGTGAAGCCTAAGCCAAGAATATCTCCTCATTACTGAAACAAAACAACAGCCCTAGAAAAGGCATCTGCTAAATCATAACTACATTTGATAGAATGATGAACTACAAAATCAATCGAATGCCAAAATACCAAACAAATAAAATAAAAAAATACCACAAGGAGGTATATCGAAAATGATCCACAAAATCCAAGACACAATAGCGTACCAAGATTTATTGCCCGCTTTCATCAAACGACTTAATCAGAATGATGAAGTCGTTTGATGAAAGCGGGCAATAAATCTTGGTACACTATTGTGTCTTGGATTTTGTGGATCATTTTCGGTATACCTCCTTGTGGTATTTTTTTATTTTATTGGAATGATGAACTACTTGAGAGGAAGTCCCTAACAAGGAAAGAGCAGAAGATTTACTCTCAGAGTCTGGAAAATCAGAAAAAAGCTGACAAGCCTGAGAAAGAAAAGCCAACACATACCTAGATATATGGGTCTGATAATTAATTGTCCTAAAAGCTAGGGTAATAGAAGTATAAACCTTCATACCCAGCCTGTCCATATTTACACTGTCCTTGTCAAAAGGCAGTAACTTGGACAAAGGAAGCAATTGAGATGGCTTTTCAGAGGTCACAGACACCACAGAGGGTTCAGCAACATGACATTTGAACAAAAAGGAACAATCCTCAGGCACCCAAGGCTTCTTGGGAACAGGGGGCAGAGAATCAGGCACTTTAGAGGCACTGGAAAAAACATCCAGTAAAGCAGCCAAAACAAGAGGAATGGCCGCAGGTTTAGGATATTCCATCTGCAGTAACTTATAATACCTCTTATGGATATCAGAGACCTTAGCACAATCCCACTTAAAAAAAATTCCATCATCCTAAACTTTGTGTCCCCAAAGGAAATTTCCTCAAAAGGAGTATCAGGACTATTAGGTTTTTCCGCCTCTGACCCATAGTCCAAAGGAGAAGGAATCTGAGTAGAATAAGTAAGGGAGTCTTCATCAAAATCCAAGTCTTCCTCAGATGAATTCAGTTCTCTTGGCCCTTTAAGTGGAGAGCAGGACCAAGGATGAGCAAGAACTTAAAACCCTTGAGGAGGCCTTAATGATAGTAAAGCATTAAATAACCCCTGAGTAAAGGCCTACCACTCACTTTGTGAATCCCAAGGAGCAGAAGAATCATGTTTAGTTTTCTGTTTATTTTTTTAAAGAAATGTCTGCCCTGAAAACCTAGAAGGTTCTGACTCGGGATGGCATTTGGCAACTGTAGAAGGTACTTCTTCCCTAAGGAGAATCTGTGGAACCCCTCTTGACCCCTCAGAAACAATCAACCACGATTCCCATTGAACATTCAAAATGGACACCTGCAAAGCTTCATCGGACATGCTGCCCTCCAGATCCTCGCCGGCCTCCAACCCGGACATGCAGAGAAATCTGACAACACAGCCAGACAAGCCTCTGGGTTAGTAATAACCTCAGGAGAAACACTCAGCAGACTCTGGACAGTGGAAGATTCCAGTCTTACCTTTTTCACCTTCTTCTTCCCTGATGGCTGACCCTCAGGGCGGGAAGTTTCTTCCATTGTATCTTCAGCAAGAAGCTTAAGATGCTGGTTCGCAAGATACAATGAAAGGGAAGAAAGCCTACTATGTAGAGTTTTCAGTATGAATGCCTGACAAATCTAATGAGACATATGATCATGAGAAGCTCCTAAGCAAAAAAGACACTTATCATGGCAGTCTTTATGGGGAATCTGTCTCTCATACTGGCATTTACCCTTCCTGGATGACATTAACCCCAAACAGCACAAAAAAATCAAGAAAAATAACAAACCCCTAACTGGATACTTATCTGCAATGGTGAGGACTTCAGCAAACAGTAATCACCAGAATACAAAAATGCAGAAACAGACATAGGCAAACAGACAGATGGTTAGAAACAGCATTTGAACTGGTGGCAAAGAAGTTCTGAGGATGGTACGCCTGAAAGTCACCTTTATGCCCTACATTATGCGAGGAGCATTTGGGTGACATTCAACATGCCTTAAAATAATGGTAGGCTTTGGTACATTGTCCGGACGTTGGGCTTCCAGGGCAGGGAATCCCATATGTGACAAATACTGCAGAGGTGAATGTAAGTACATTGTTACTTTCACTGAAACAATGGTTCTTCTGCATACAGAGATAAAAATACAGATTGCATAATCTTGGAGTTGGAATACTTAATATTACAAGGGTATGGAAGTATAGCCCCAGTTGTTGAAGCAAGGATACCTGCCAAAAAAAAAGCATTGTGATCGTTTATTTTGTTTATTTGATGAACACTTCTCATGGCGCAGTACCATTTTCTTTTTTATGGAAGATCTCATTTCAGTGGTAAGGATGTTTCTGGTGTTTGCCACTACTAACAGTCTTCAGTTTGGCTTGTTTTATGATCCAATGGTGTGTGGATATGTGTGTTGGTGTGTGAGAGTGTGTGTGTGTGTGTGTGTGTGTGTGTGTGTGTGTGTGTGTGTGTGTGTGTGTGTGTGTGTGTGTGTGTGTGTGTGTGTGTGAGTGTGTGTGTGTGTGTGTGTGTGTGTGTGTGTGTGTGTGTGTGTGTGTGTGTGTGTGTGTGTGTGTGTGTGTGTGTGAGTGCATGTGAGGGAGTGTGTGTGTGTGTGTATGTGTGTGTGTGTGTGTGTGTGTGTGTGTGTGTGTGTGTGTGTGTGTGTGTGTGTGTGTGTGTGTGTGCGTGAGTGCGTGTGTGTGTGTGTGCGTGTGTGCGTGTGTGTGTGCACGCATGTCTGCATGTCTTTGTTTTTATCGGAGGATATAGTATCTGTCTGGTACTGCTTTGGCTGAATCAGTGTTTGATGTTTTGGGTTCAATGCATCAAGTCTTGATTAAAAATGTGTTATCAATGGAACACCATATACATATATATATATATATATATATATATATATATATATGTATGTACATATATGTGATTTCTGAAGGGTCAGGTGGAAAGTAAAGAAGCAATCATGGGTGGGATGCCAGCCTATTGCAGGATAACTTATATATTCATAAACATATTCAAAATCACACATACACACAAACATTCATACACACAACCCTAGCAGTAGTGAAGATGATTGTCATTTTTTGATTTTATATAGTAATACATCTTGAAGTACAAATCATAATACCACTGCAGCAATCTTGTTTAGTCTTCTGAAGTTAATAATGTCAGGTATCTCCAGTACTAATACTGGTATTTGATTAAATTTCTTAAATGTATGCATCAGTCAAAACAGAAAATGCTGATTTAGATAAACTCTGCAATTAAAATAGAATACTATCAGAAGATCATAAACAGTTGTTTTGGCATTTACACCAATAAAATAGTAGATAAAGTGAAAACAGTGCTTATGAGTGTACCAGCAACTTAACTGTCTTGCTTTCATGGGAAGTAAGATGGAGTGTTCTGAACAAGTGTTTGATTGTGGCATGCTTCAATTACTTTTATAAATTATTGTTCTTCGCTCCCTCCTAGGGTACCTGATGACAAGGACAAGCTTTTATTAATATCATCAAAGAAATGCTTCAATGCCTTTTAAATTTAGAAAGGAAGCACAATGAACTAAAACAGATGTCTTTAGAGATGAAATACATGCACCCTCAGAAACCTTCCCCACAGAAAACTGCCAAGTTAAAAGATTACATACAATGCAGCTAATATTTGCACTGTGATCATGACACCAGATGGCCAACTTCAAAGAGACTGCATTATATGCTTATAATGTGTAGAGTTTTCATAAGGTCAGCACAAGGCTGATACAGTAGTCTCATTCAAATTTCCTGCCAGACTTCATCTCTGTCATGAGTAAGGCACTGATAAGCCTTGAGTTCTCAGTAATAAGTTGAAGAAATTGCCTTGTTATTGGCATTTTATTATATATAGAAAGCATTCCCCTAAAGATGTAAATGTTGATCCCTATTAGAAAATTCTGCAACTCCTGTTAGGAGTGGTACAGCAAGAAGTGTGTTAAAATATGACTGGCAATGTTATAGTTTTGTATCAGAAAGTTTTTATTATTAGATTTATTTATAATGCTATATTCAGGTATAGAGAAAGCTTCCTCAGAAGGGAACTTGACAATAACACAAGACTGTCATTGTCTACCTACAGCACAATCATGCTAACAAAAGGTCAGTGTCAACTACATTAAATAAGGGGATCCTCTACAAGGAGTCAGTTCATAACCTGCTCATTGTGAAATTCTCGATCCAAACTAGGCAACAAACAAATGTACCAAACCTGCCAAGCAAACATGCCTAACATCTTATTCTCTTTATTCCTTTTTGCAGGGGGGAGAAGCCCTCTGCATCCACCATGTGCAAGATTTCAGCACACACACACATACACACACACACACACACACACACACACACACACACACACACACACACACACTTATGTAAATTTACTAACTCCATAATTGTATAACCAAAGAGAAAAAATAAATGCATGGTAATGGTTAAAACATTAGTTACTCAAACTGGGATATGTCAATCACTTCACTGAACAGAAATATGGTGGAGAAATGCAGATCCAAGGAAACAAGATCATGAAAAGAATTATGAGGCACATACTTATTAATAGCATGCAGTATAATCCAAGTATGCAGCTGTTCTTATAACAGGCATAAACAAAATTAACAGTGGCATAAATCAGTGCAACATGCAAATAATACTATATACAGAGATGGTTGTAATTGTAGGAATGTTAGCCTGTCTGTTTGAGGGACTAAGGGAAAATATTTGTTGCTTCATATCACTCAGATAAGAACATGCTAAAGTATCGATGTCCTACAAGCAATACATCTCAACAAAACTGCACTGCAATATTAGTTACTTTCTTCACTCTGGTGAACCATAAATGGAAATGTCTTTTGCATATGCACCCATTGTCTTGATGTTTAAATTTAGGTTTTTATAAAGAAAGGCTATGAAATGGAAGCTATTCATAACTCAGGAACATATTTGCTAGAAAGACACACTGCACAGTCTAAGCAAACCCAAGCATCAAAATTCTTTAAGCTTGGATGTGAGATGGTACCACATCTGTCATTTTTATTAGCAGCCCAAGAGGCAAAACACAGCCAATAAAATCAAAGAGATTAAGACAGATATAGTGAAACCGTATTCCCAATTAAGTCAGGGGTGCTTGTGCAGACGTTTTGGGCCTGATTATAGCACAATGTGACCCAGGTTACAGTAGCTGACCTGGCAGCAGAGGATCCCAATAGGGAATATAGGGCTGAGCAGCTAATGTTCTATTGGCCTGGATTGGGGAGGGAGGAGTTTTACAGATGCCATCACCAGCTGCATATTCCATTTATTTGAGGTCTGCATTGACAGGATGCATAAACTGGTCATATCTTTACTGGGATACTAAGGGTCTGATGTCAAATGCATTCTGCTCTTGACCATGCAGTCCTGCTGCTATGTAAGGCATTAATGAAAAACAGCTACACACAGACACACACACACACACACACACACACACACACACACACACACACACACACACATACACGCACACAATGTCATCCTTCTTGTCGCTGATTCTCACTAATCACCATTGACATAAAAATGGGTGATCATAAATAAATCATCCCTACTTGAAAGATTATATCCCTGAGGAGGTAATACATGGCACTATAGCACTTCAAAATGGGTGGTTCGCAGGCAGGATAAGGTAAATGGTTAGTGGGGAAGGACAAAGACAGTAAAATATTTAAGTGGAAGTAAAAAAAAAGCCATAGATAACAGTACAATAAGCAAATTAGCATAATTTCTATGAAGCAACGTGAGTTCAGTGAGAAATATAGAGGGAGAAAAAATGATAACTAATTATTCTAGCTTAAGGTAACCCACAAATATCTGACATGTTTCGATACCATCTTTTTTGTAATCTTTTCAGCCTTACCCTGCACAATGTACATAATCTGGAGATTCAACACTTGCCTTTTGTATTTATGATGATTATGGTAGAGCTCCACTCTGACCTTTTAATGTGTCTATATTAGACATGACTGACAATGTGTAAAATGTTCTAATTATCCACTTACTAAGAGGTCTGTGAGAGTGCATGTGTATGGGGTGAGGGTTGCAGGGAATCCCAAAATATGTACTGCTCTTGTACCCCTAACACAATGAGGATTTTATCTGCTGAAAACATGCAGTTGCTTAGAAATATGTCAACACTGTACCCTACAAAAAGATTTGTGCATCATAAATGTCAGGAAAGTAAGCTAGCATCTTGCTATCTGTTTCATGAGTGCGCACACACACACGCACACACACACACACACACACACACACACACACACACACACACACACGCACACAAACACACACACACGCATACACACACACACCATACCTCTTTACTGTACAGATGTTTGCAGAATGTGCAGATTTTTGCCTCGTATTTCTGGTCTGTTCCTCATAAAATTTGTGTTTTTCTGGCAAATCATTGAAGATTAAGTTACATTATAATAATAAATAATGAACGCCATTTGAGTTTCAGACTTCGTATCTTTCACAAAAATGCATAACAATATAAAACTTGTTATGCTATCAACTTTCTAAGTTTGTAAGAGCAGTATTTAAAAAGTGTCCTTATTTGTCCCTCCATTATTTTTGGCTTTGTCCAGATTTCTTGCTCTGAGAGGTATCACACACACACACACACACACACACACACACACACACACACACACACACACACACACACACACACACACACACACACACTCAGATTTAAAATTAGTATAAATCAGCCTTTATGCCTAAACTAATATGGTGTGCATTCATACCAGATATACAGAAATATGATCACACTTCTAATCACCAATACATCATAAAACACACACATACAAGCACACATAAGCAAGTCAAGCTGGCCTAGTATTTGTTTTCAGCATTAAATCAGTGCCAGTTCTCCACATGAAATAAAACATTTTATAGGTGAACAAAGTGGTCCAGTTTCTGTTTTTTTTTCCAAAGAATGACACGTTGATGCAATTTTCAGAACTTTTTTGTTTTATGTGCCTACCTGAGTATGGATCACTTCTCTGTCCACTGCAATTTTTCTATTTGTAGAAGAGATATGATACCATTGCAAGAATCTTGCATCTTTGTGCTTCCCAATTTTATTCAGGTTTCCTACATTTTCCATAGGCACATTTGTAAATGGAAGTCAGTTACAGACGTTTTCAATCAATTTCTTGACAGGAACCTAAATCAAACTCTCAGTTTTTTATCAGAATCACATATACTTTGCTCGCAGATGGTGCCAGTTAGATGAAGAAAACAGTGGTGTTCGGCTAAGAAATCAACTTTATTATTCCATTATCTATTTTCAGCAATGCTGAACGTGAGAGTTTTGCAATGAAAATGAAAGTTGTAATTAAAAGAAAGCAAACACTTTGGTTATGTTCATTAGGATGCAAGCATAATGCAAAAAATAGAAATTTAAGTTAGAGGCTATGTTTATTTTGGCTTTTATATCTTGATTCATCTGTAAGATGAAATGCAAATATTATTTGCTAGGTACTGCCACAGGCTATAGCAAAATTCATTGACTTATCTGAAACACATTGTTTTTACTGTAAACTATGAACATTTCTGAGAAAGCATTCAATGGAGTAAATGCTTGACATGGCTTCTCTGTTAACAGTTCCGCACTAAGAAAAGTAAGAGACTGATATGAGACATTTGTGATTTTCTTGACAGTTAAACAAATACTAAAACATTTGACCTTTGCATTTTTCTAGACTAAAGGTCACAGGCAGAGCACATGTTGGGAGATACTCTTTCCAAAAAACACTGCTCCAGGGCAGTGATCCAACTATACAATCGTGGAAACTTAGATGTCATCTGAAAGGTTGTCATTTCCAATGCCAGTATTCAGTGCTGCTCAAGATACACTGAATAATCATATGCTACTATTAGGAAATGGCAGCTGTTAACCACACATAACTGATAGTTCTGAAAATCTTCATTTCCTTATAATTCCTGCATCAATTTATTGTGTCTATATTACCTGACCGAACGTTTAGGTTAGCGAATAAGCAAACGTCGATCTGGTAATATCGAAAAATTAAAACAATGAATGGACAATTTAATGTAGGGAATGAATTACCTCGGCCACAAAAAAAAAAAAAAAATTTAAACCAAAATGAAGTAGGGGGCTGTACCCCCCACACCCCTCCCTAACTAAATATACCAACTCTGAGATCGCTCTATAGTGGGGAAAGAGGAAAAATCCACATAACGGCCAAAGGAATTCTTTCCCTGCGTTAAATCGGCCATTCGCGTTTTTTTGCTTTCGCTATTACCAGATCCACGTTTAGGTATTCGCCAACCTAAACATTTGATTAGGTAATAGGAACCCAATTTGTTTGGTAGAAATCTTTGTGATGTTATACACATACTCACCCAACTTTTATATAAGTTTTTATTACTGACTTGCCTATCAATCCTCTCCCTGACTATTCTATAGGACATATTTGTAATCATGTTTTCCAGTCACAGTTTCTTAGCTAACAAAACATTTGATATATATAAAAAATGCAAATTGTTGCATGAATCTGTGAATACTGCATGTATGTTTTTCAAGCAACTATTTCAGAAGTTGAATTAAGCCAAGTTAGAGAAGAATTGCTATGTAAGTAAAATATAAAACATTGAAAAAGCTCTGCACTGTTTTCCACGTATAGGATGTTGTTTAGGCCTGGGTAAATGAATTACAAATTATGTATGGCAGCTATTATACTGCCAGGCTTTTCACTTGTTTCAAGAACATCTTAGAATGTCAAAAAAAGACTCAAAAAGAGTTTTATGAAATATGTAAGCTGCTGGGGAGCAAATATCCAAAAAATATTTAAAATAAAAAACACAACCGGAGTTAGAATGAAGGCAGACTGCTTACTGGATATGTTTTTGTGGAAGTTTTGACTGATATTTTCCTTTGGCAGGATTCAAGTAGCAACAATATGGCAGTCGTGATATATAACTAACTTATCAAGGGTTGCTGTGCTGTGTTAATGTTTTATGATATAGGCAGATTTATACTGCTGGTTTACCTGTAATGTGGCAAACGTGTTTTTAGTAGTTACTCTTGTTTCCTACCATGTTCAGAAACCATACTGCTTGACAGGTCATAGTAAAATACACATACACACACACATATATCTATATCTATGTCTATATCTGTATCTATATCTATATACGTAGATATAGATAGATAGACAGACTGTTTATTATTGCCTCTATGGCCTGCTTAAAAACTTCAAATCCAACAAACTGTTAAACACAAACTGGTTTAACCAGAAACGATAAGAGCAGGAAGCAGGTAAAACACTATTTATTCGTTATAATAAATAATACGAATAAATAGTGTTTTACCTGATTCCTGCTCTTATCGTTTCTGGTTAAACCAGTCTATGGCCTGCTTCATACCTAAAATCAAAATTCACTCACCTGGGTAACGAATAAATAACACATTTCACAGATGTCACACTACTGGAAAAGGATAAATTGGAGAAGTTCTTTATCTAGAAATTAAATGTTGTACAGGTAATGCTGGCACAGGAATAGATCTGACTTGTTAGTGGATTGGGTAGTAGAAAGACTGATTATTCCACAATAGCTGTTCTTGACTGTGAGAGAGGTGTTTTTCATTTAACAGTGGATGAAATGAAAAAAAATACTTAAAAGAGTTACACATACCAAAGTAGATGGGGTATTGTAGTTAGCCCTGCAGCAAAGTGGGAGGCTAATGACCAGGGCAGAGAACCCGTGAGAAAGAAATTTCAGTTCCATAAAATCACCTATTCTTTGCGCATATTGGAGGCCTTTGGGTGTGTGTGGCTATAATTCAGTCACTTTGGTAGAGGATAAGAACCTACATCAAATTAAATATAACATGTGTGCATTGTAATGCAGCAAAGGAATAAGATGGATAGGTGTGAGGTGAACTAATCTGCATATACTATGTATTCAGTAAACCAATACAGATAAAGATATTTTGACAAGGTGTAAGTCTGAAGGACAACAATACTGGAATGAGTAGCACATGTTTAAAAATGCCATAACCCTTGGATAGCATGTAAGGGTGTTATGATTAGTCATAAAAGTCATGTGCCCATGCAAACTGTTGCACAACTTCCCTTTGCCCAACAAAATAAAATGTTCCCCTTTGCTGCATTTTGTTCTACCATTCATCAATCAATAACATTCACATGTAGTTTGACTCATAGTTTTCTTTTTACTTCCTTTCCATTAAAACATTCTGTAAAATAGCACCCCCTCCTACTGCAGAAAAGCCATGGCATGCCAAGGGAATTTGAAACAGTAAGATAGATAGATAGACAGATACACTCCCGGTCAACAAATTTAAATAAATAAATAAATAAAATAAATAAAAATAAATAAGAGGAGTTGCTCAAGGGTTAGTCTTGTTTTTTTTTTTTTTATTTAATGTGTTTATGTCGTCTTTTCCAGTGGCAGGGAAATACTGGGCAGGAAAATTTGCAGGTGATGCCAAAATAGCTGGATTTTTGACATCTAGAATGATGCCTCAATACAAAGAGAAAATCATTGACTTCAATAATTGGCTTATTTTTTGGTGCATTCTAAGGGGATTCTGATGGAATCTAATTTACTTTGGTTTCTCTGTTTTGCGATTCAGTATTTGTCAGCCTGGGATGACATGATCGACAGACCTCGATGCTTGCCAGAGATGGTCTTCATCTGTCACCCCTGGGATTTTAGCTACTAGCTAAGGATCTTGCCACCCCCATAGTGCCTTTTTTAGGCAGTGTCACAAGGACAAAACTCAAGATATAAAACTACCAACCAAAAACAACCTCAAGGTCATGTTGCTAAATGCTAGGAGTCTTAACATGAAACTTCACTCAGTGGAAGCAGTCCCCACCCTGGAAGACGCAGACATTCATGCAGTCACGGAGACCTGGTTCAAGGCTGTGGAGAGCACCCCAGCCATACCAGATTACACCTCCTTCCACACATTCAGACTACAAACTGAAGGCAGGAAAACTAAAGGAGACAGTGCATTAATATTCATCAAGGATAAATACACATCTAGATTGGTCAAACAGTATGATGCCCTAGAGATACTTCAGATGCACTTAACGGTTGGTAGGACACCTATTCAATCATTGCCAGCTAAAGAACCCCCTCCATGAATCAAGACACCCACTCTGCCTATTTGGATCAACTTGAGTCTATCAAGATACATCCTAACACCATAGCTTTGGGTGACTTTAACTACCCTAGCATTGACTGGGTGAATTACTCATGCTCAACCTCACCTACCCAAAAGTTCCTCAACTTTGTCAGCTCCAGTGCCCTGGACCAGCTGGTTGACACCCCCACCAGGGGCGTGAACATCCTGGACCTGGTGCTCACAAATATGGGAGATCACTGTAGCTCCCCCACTGTGAGTTCATCCCTGGTGAGATATGGCCATAAATCAGTATCATTTGAGGTAACTATCACACCTGACCCTCCCCTTGCAGCAACTAGACTAAACAACGTCTCCAAAGCAGATTATAACCTCTTACAGGATGGTATCAATAGCTTCAATGCACCTCTCCCCTCAGGCAGAACCAGTAACTATGCCGAGATCTATACCAATGTCCAATACAAGCACCAGTATAACTGCATTGACTCAGCAGTACCTGTTAGAACCAAAACAAGTTCTTCAAGGAAAAGCAAACCTACCTGGTGGACAAACACCATCAACAGGCTTTACAATAAAAGGAAGAAATTGCTGTGCAAGACTATGAAGGAGTGAGCTCTAAACTGGAGATGCTCCCTCCTCAGCTTAAATAAACAAATAAGACTTCTTGTGAAGTTCTCCAATGCAAACTATGAATCCAAGTTAGCTTCCTCAACCAAGAACAAGCAAAAGGCATTCTTTAGTTACATCTGTAACCTAAAAGGTAAGGCGCAGATTTGCGCTGAATTGGTAGTTAATGGTAACACATACAGTGAGCCGATGGACATAGCTAACCTGCTAGCCAACAGGTTTGGTGAAAACCTCACTCCCCTGTCCCCGCCACATGTACTTCATGGCATCCCTACCACCTGCCCCCTACCTTGTATCACTAAAGAGCAGGTCATAAATGCTCTCTCTAAGGCCAAAAACACATCATCAAATGGACTTGATAACATTCCGGGCTGCATCCTACATGGGCTCAAACATGAATTAACATCACCATTGCTATTCTTTTCAATCACAGTCTAAGCACCGGCATCATCCAAGATGAATGGAAAACAGCCACCATTATCTCCCTGCACAAAGGTGGTGCTTCTACTGACCCTGGGAACTACAGACCTTTTATCCTGACTAGCCTTATTTTCAAGGCCATAGAGAGAATCATCATGGACCTTATCAACAAAAATATAGGTAATCTCCAAACACTAGATCCTACCCAGTTAGGATTTGTCAAGGGGAGATCATGCTTGCTAAACCTGGTACACTTTCTTGAGACAGTCACAAGGGCCCTGGATGAGGGCAAATCTGTGTATACAGCCTACCTAGACCTGTGCAAGACATTTGACACCAATCCTCACTCAGGTATCATTAATAAGCTCTCCCAGCTAGACATCAACCCTTATATGATAATGTGGGTTGTGAACTGGTTCTCTGATAGAACCCATACTGTAAAAATAGGGGAATCCACCTCCAAAAGCAGACCTATTACCAGTGGTGTTCCACAAGGATCGGTCCTGGGACCTCTACTATTTGAAATCTATTTCTCTGAAGTACAACTTAAAACCAAGGGAATGTGGCTGACAAAGTTTGCTGAAGACTGCAAACTGGGTGCAGTCATAGAATCTCCAAACAATGTCAACATCTTTCAAGAAGGTCTTATGCACACAAATGACTGGTGTCAATGTCATGGCCTCAAACTCAATGCACAAAAATGTATTATCATCCCTTTCAGCAAGAACAATATTCCTGAAAATGACCACATAATTGACAATACCCTAAGTACGCACTCAGTGGTGAGAGAGCTGGGCACTCAGGTTGACAGCAACCTTGCGTTTGATCACTATGTCTCATGAGTGAAAAGGAGGGCATTCCATATAGCTTACCTCATAAGTAAGGGCACTGCCTTGAGAAAAAGTGAAGTTATCACCTCCCTGTACTCTTCACTCATTAGGCCAGTAGTTGAGTACAATGTCCCTTTTGGCATGTACCTTTCAAAGCACCAGCAGCAATTGGAGAGACCACAAAGGTTCCTCACAAAGAAAATTCAAGGTCTTCAGCAGCTATTCTATGTGAATGGATTGAAATCACTGTCACTTTATTCTGTTTCATACAGACTACTCAGAGGCAATCTGTGTCTTGCATACAAGCCAATCTCTGACCCTGCCTTATTGGAAATGCTGCACATCCGCAAGTCAAATGGCACATGGGTTACTCACTCTAAAGACCTAAACCTGGTATGTGACATCAATAAAACCTGTTGGAGGGACAGATTTGTCTCCCAGAGTTTACCACACCTTTGGAATAGACTCCCAACTCACATCAAACAGACCACCTTATTGGCCCTCTTCAAACACAATCCGGATGATTGGATAGGTAACCATAAATTCACCCTGGGGTTTCCATCTGTGTCCCCCTAGGGCAGGAGCAATAGGTACTGATCATGGTAACAAGGATAAAAACTGGCTAGAATTGTAAGGGCCCTCAGGACATTAGCCTAGTAACTTCCTGTGATCCTATGATCAATCAATAATCAGATGGAGATTCAAGAGTATTTGGTCAATTGGTATGATTTTGCACAGCCTAAAGGTGTTATTGTTAATGATTCAAAGTATAAAGTATTACATCTGCGTAAAGGAAAAACAAGATATTTATGAACTATGAATGTCTCTATAACTGCAAAATGTCAACAGTTTGTGGATTTGGACATCACAATAAAAAGTTACCTTGTTTTGCAGGGCGAGTATGATATTGAAAACATTTTTTTCTGCAATTAGAATGTTTCTATGAATTATAACAACGAGAGAAGTAATGATGAAGTTTCCAATATATAAAACTATTATAAGGCCTATTATGGAGTTTGATATTGGTCTGATATAATTTTAAAATTTCTAGTCTCCCACCAGGACACAAGTGCTCTTCAGCAATTACATTCTGCTTGCCGAGCACACTCAAGCAAATCTGCAGTCTGTGGCTATCACTCCACCTATACAGTATAAGAAGGAAGCAGTACTGCAAACTAAACAAGGATATACATTTTGAGCCTCAAGAGCAGGAGCATACCCAAGCAAATCTGCAGTCTGCGGCTACCACTCCACTCATACAGTATAAGAAGGAATCAGTACTGCAAACTAAACAAGGATATACATTTTGAGCCTCAAGAGCAGGGTCAGTCCACCCAGGCATTCTACTTGTATGTTTTTTGAGAGTGAAGCTATTACATTAGCAGTATTTCTTAGCAGTTCTCAGCTTGCTAATAGAACTGACTGTTGTAGCCTTGTGTCCTCCCCCTCGCTAGTACAGTAATCCTAACTGTACAATAGACAGTATACATTTAATTCACATCCCTGTGACTAAATTAACCATCAAGAAGCCCTCTCAGTGCTTTCTGCCTTAGTTTGTATCATCTGAAGGCCCACCTGTTTATTTGCATCTCTATATATTCCCCTTCATTGTTAATGTATCTACCTACTTTAATCTGTGCACAAACTGGTTACTAATCAGCAAGTCAATGTAAAGACAAACTCCCAACCTTAATAAACTTTGCTGTCTCTTCTCTCCTTCACTTTACAGGTAGTTTGAACTATTACTTACCCCCTCTGAGGCCTTCTCTGATTTCCACTGATTGCCTCTCTGGTTTCTTTGCATTCGACCTGGTTTACACCCCTTGTGCTATCCCCCTCCCCCAATACAAAGTCTATATTAGAATCCTGCTGAGCATGGAGCCATATTTAAATTTCTAGTCTCCCACCAGGACACAAGTGCTCTTCAACAATTACATTCTGCTTGCCGGTAAGCCATTAGACCTCAGGAATTTGTTTTAAAAGTGTTCAGATTTCTAAAGTAATACTTATTTTTTGCTGTATTTGGATCTATACAACGCTCGGGCTCTCTCCGTTCCTCTGCCCTGCCCCTTATTTCCTCCTGCCCCCACTACCTCTACATTTATAGTAATCACAGCCACACCCACAGCTCACCCTCACATCACCTCCACCAATCACAGCTCCTCAAGTCATATCACATTATACCACACCAACTTGCTCCACACAAAATACTCCCAATCACTCTCATTCCCACTAGGCATTTTTTACATCACCCACACTACTTCCCCATCCACATATAGTGCAACCCTATAATTCCTATTCAGACCCCCCACCTAGAAACTACTTAAACTTTATAACCATGACTATCACACAACTAAGTCTAGTCTGTCTTCTCATAATTCTTTACAACACCACAAGTTATCATTCTAGCAATATTCCTAAACTTAGTAGCACAACACTGCATTATACACTCTTGTATACAGACACCACACATTATAATAATATCTGCCCACAGTTATTCAAGAACTACATAACGGACCAATTCAGAACTAAACACATATGCTCTCATTCCTACTCCAAAAAATCACGATACTTTCTCACACTCCTCACCAAACTCCAACATCTGTATAACCATTTTAACTCCAGGCTTACCATAAGTGGGGATATCCACCCCAACCCAGGCCCAAATCCATCCTGTCCAACACAAACTGCTCCAACACAAATGTCAGAACATAACACCCCCACTTTCTTCATCCCTGGGCAAATCAACAACAGCAGCAAAACCAACTATCTTTTAATGCTAAATATTAATATTAGAAGTATCAAAAATAAAATCCCTGAACTCCAGGCCACAATAGCACACTACTCCCCAGACATAGTTGCTTTAACAGAAACCTGGCTAAATAAAAACATAGCTAACTCAGAAGTTCTCCCTACCAGCTACAATATCATTAGACAAGACAGACCACTTCGTAAAGGGGGTGGAACTGCCTTACTCTACAAGTCCAACTTAACTGTCCGTCATTTACCAAATTCCTACCCCTCCCCCAATAATTGGGACATACTTATCTCACAACTTCAACTTCACCCTAAAAAGGTTATCACCACAATTGTGATCTATATTCCACCTGGTAATACACCTGCTAGCCTTGAAGACTTCTTATCCTGGTGTTCTTCCACATACTCACAAGAAACCCTTATTCTGGGGGACTTCAACCTAGATTGGTTCACCTGTATATCAGAACCACCAAGTAATCTAATAAATCTCCATGGCTACCAGCAGCTAGACCAAATTCCAACTAGATGTGATAAAAAATCTAAAAGGGAATCCATCCTTGACTGGATCCTAACTACCAACCCCACATTGTACCCTCACACAGGCAGTCTCCCAGGCACCTTAAGTGACCACAACATAATATACTTTATACGTAGTAGAACAAGCATATGCAAAACCACTAACTATATATCCACTAGAAACACAAAAAAAATTCTCTCCTGAGGTCCTCAACACTTTACTCTGTAACTGTGACTGGACCCCCCCTAAAAACCCTCCCACTTGACCAGGCTGTAGCATATTTCAACAAAACATTTCTATAACACATAGACACTGTCACTCCATTGCGCAAAATCAAGGTTGGAACCTCTACAAACCCCTGGCTCAGTAAAGAAACCAAACAAATCCTCAAGTCCAGAGACACTGTCAAAAAAACAAAAAAACACAAAGCCTAACTAAGTACCAAGAACTGCGCAATCGTGCAAAAAAATGCATTAGGCTGGACAAAAAATCCTACTACACAACATTACAAACTAAATACCAACACAACCCGCAAAAATTTTGGAAAAATGTAAACCAGCTACTAAAATCCACCCAAAAGACTACCCCCAAACCAACCACCACTGACACTAAAGTTCCCATCAAAGCAAAATTCAACTCCCACTTTGTGAACTCAATTCTATCCTTAGTATCACAGGAGAGTTCCTTCCTCACTATCCCCCCCAACACAAATAACACTAATACAAGCTTTACCCTCAAAACAGTTTCCACCACTTCAATCAAAAGCATGCTCTCCAAACTAAAAACCTCATCAACAGCAGCCGACCTACTCCCCAGCTATTTCTTGAAACTCACAGCAGATGCTATTGCTATCCCAATCTCCACTCTTATAAACAGATCAGTTGTTGAAAACTATGTGCCCAAACTCTGGAAAATATCCTATGTTACACCCATACATAAAGGTGGGACCTCCACTAAACTTAATAACTACAGACCCATTGCTTTACTCTACCCCCTGGCCAAAATCCTAGAAAAATGCATCCATACCCAGATGCTAAACTATCTCCTAGACAGCAACATCCTGTCACCTACTCAGCTTGGTTTCAGACCTGCCCATAGTACCAATACAGCCCTCCTCTGCTTCAAAGACACAGTAAACCGTCTCAAAAATGAAGGCCTACAAATGTCAACTCTTTTTTTGGATATGTCCAAAGCATTTGACACAGTCTCACACCAAATCCTGCTAAACAAACTAAACCAATATCATCTATCAAATTCCACTCTTAACTGGTTCCAAAGCTACTTAACTGACAGGTACCAAGTTGTGAAATGGGAAAATTCTCTCTCTCCTCAGCTGCCCATAACTATAGGAGTCCCACAGGGTTCTATCTTAGGACCACTACTATTCACAGTCTTCACAAATGACCACCATACCGCCACACAGCATGCATCTATAATTCAGTATGCAGATGACACTACCTTAATCTGTGTTGCACAAAACATTCTCACCCTCCTGCAAACAACTCAACTAGCATTCTCTGACATTGAAAACTACCTTACCAAAGCCCAACTTATCCTCAATCCAAAGAAAACTCAGCTTATGATTATAACCAGTTCTAACAAAAACACTAACAGTCAATTCACTATCTACTCCACAAATGCTACTCCAATTGCTCCAGTGGCACAGGTTAAGCTATTGAGAATAACCATAGACTCCCACCTAAAATTTGATAGTCATCTCAACTTAACTATTAAAAAAGTACATGCCAAACTGGGATCACTCTACTGTATCAAACCATTTCTTACCAACAACACAAGATCAGCCATTGCTCAATCCCAACTTCTATCCACCCTACTCTATGCATCTCCCATTCTGACTAATCTCAACAAAACTGAACTAAGCAAAATGGAAGCCTGCTATAACAGAATTGCCCACTTTGCAGCAAATTGCTCATATAGAACTCATCACTGTACTGCTTTCTGACAGCTCCACTGGCTTGAACTGCCCAACCTCCTAACCTACAATCAGCTCTGCCTCTGTCATTCTATCTATTACCTCCCCAATAAGTGTTCTGTCTTCAAAAACCTAGTACAACATCACTCAGCCAAAAGGCCTCTTAGATCATCAAGCAAACTACTACTAGAAGTCACCAACAGCTACAGTAGCTTTGGAGATGCACTATATAGTAGTTCAGTGGCTAAAAAATGGAACTCTGTCCCTACTAGCATTCAAAACACATCATCCAAAGCCTCCTTTAAAGACCTCATCAGGCAACATCTCAAGCAAAGTTGGCAGTGCCATGATTGCTCCCCAGGCTAGTGAAAGCGGATAACATATACATACTAAATCTAGAGCACTTGATAATAGTTTTCAGTCTTACTCACAAACACTGGCTAATCTACAATGTATGTACTGTACCTGTGTACTATGTATGTATTCTACCTATGTTCCAAATTTCAGCTGTACACCACAAATCTATTAATTACCTTTATTTTTAAAATTAATATTTTTTGTTTGTTCTCTCCACTGTAACTGTTTATGTGCTGCATACCACTGTAAAAACATGTCTCTTGTAATTTGTGTGTATACTGATCATGTCTAAATAACTAAATGTGTCTGTAAGTTTTCTTTGTGGAGCTTTTCTCCCCGGGCCTCTGCTGAAAAAGGGCCTTTTCGGCTCAGTCAGACACCTCCGGTTAACAAATGTAAAATAAATAAATAAATAAATATCTGCAGAATGGAAAAGATGCAAAAGATTTTTCACAAGAAACATCAAAGGACTAAAACACATGACATACAAGGAAAAGCTAAAAATAATTAATGTAGTTTCAGTATATTATAGGCAGATAAGGTATGACTTAATTTGGATATTTAAAAGCCTAAAAAATGAAGCAATTGAACTTTAAGGCTTAATTTGCTGAGGCATGAAAAATTGCCAGCACCTGCCTTTTGTTGAGCTGGAAGTTGTGAGACTGAAAATAGGTAGAAAGTATTGTCAGATCAGATCTTGTCACAAATGATATTACCATCAGAAGTTAGACAAGCAGACGGTATTGTACCTTTGAAAAGTAAACAGGATTCATGGTATGGAGATAGAGTCTTTTTGACTATGTGTTCACAGAGAATGACCAGTAATGATCTCATCTGAAGTCCTGGGCCAACTTCTTACATTGAAACATTTAAATATTGAATCCACTTGTTTCTGTATTACATTGAAGAGTATTAAGAACCTCTGATGTGATACACATGTGAAATGCACAGAAGTCGTATGTGTGCAGTGACTGCTGTAATCTAAATCCACATGTGATGCCAGTGTGCAGTGGTCCTACATCCTTCTTAATGATACTAATATAAATATATCCAAATCTGAACACATCATGCTGGCAGATGTGTGTCCAAGCACCTAATTGTAAAATATCTTTTTACAAATAATAGTACCTAAAATGTGGCTAGTAAGTCTAGGTATTAGGTTTAACTTGTCACCTTATGGCTATAACAATTGCATTTGGGTAACTCATATTGGTAGCTTAGATTATATTCTTGAGAATCTGTACAATGTCTAAAAAATAAATGAATTGCAGGGGTGTCTGAACACATGGGTCTCTTTGCTTTGTCAGTCAACTTAAAACCTTAAGAACAAAGCTCTTTGAATATGATAAGCACTGACAAGATCACAACCCTGCTCTAGTGTTTCACAAATGGCAACATACTTAGCTTGGGGGTGGAGTACAGAAGTAGCTCATTAGACCTTTGTACAGCACCCCCCACACTATAATGGAATAATGGGTGAATCACCTGTGTGACTATTGCCAAAGCTTCTTTTCTCTCCTTTCCACAGAAGCTGATCTCATTCAGGCACGCAGTTGGGGCTTGGCCATGATAAGGCTGAATTCTGAGTCCCTTATTAAAGGGAATATCCTGTATTGCTTAGATGGGGTACACAAGACCATTAATTAGTTTTTGGCCATAAGGTATTGTCCAGTTACTTTGGTGTTGTCATGCACTGATGGTAGAGCAGTGGAGAGGCTGCTACTGCAAGTTTGCTACAATTTAAACACTGCTTTGATGTTATTGTCGGGGGCAGAGAAATTATTAAATTAAATGAGATTTTTATTAGAGAGCTGCACCCATCTACAGCTTTATTAGCAATGAGCAGTCATCCTCTCTTTCTCTTACAATAGAGGCAGACTGTGTTCTTGTGGGAAGTGAAGAGTTTGAGAAATTATTGTAAGTAATTACTGTTCTTTGTTTATCAATTTATTTTGATACTTCAAGCTATTTGCTATATTAATGTGACTTACTTGTAAGTTTGGTTTGAACTTTTCTAGGAACTTAGCTACTGAACCTGAAGGAATGAAACTTAGTAATCATTTAAATACTGGTTCTATTAAGTGCTGGCAGATGACTTTACCTGACCTTCATTCAATGTTTTTTGCATCTTTAGTCCGCATTTTACCTCTTGTGCTGGTAGCTAGACTAGCTGGAGTTCTTGACCACTATAAATGATTTCACTTGTAACTTGGAATGTTAATGGGTTAGCTAGCCTGGTAAGGAATGACAACATATTCAGAATTTCAAAGCATTGATGGTTTACTCTGGTCATCTTGCACGAAACACATCTAGTTCCAGAAGCACATATAAACTTAAATAAGTCAGATACCTGGTCTTAGCACATACTTATTATTTATTTATTTATTGCATTTGTTTACTGCGAAGGCCCTACTGAGTTAATGTCCCTTTGCAGCTTATTATCTAGAATCATGTGGGAGGTGGAATGATCACCTTACTGAGGAGAAGTGTCCCCTGGCAAACAGTTACTCCATTGCCAGATCAAAAATGTTGACATGTTTTCATCAAAGGCTCCTTGGAGAGATGCCTGGTGTCAGTACTTAATCCATATCTTCCCCCATGTACTAGGAAGGGCATGCTTGAGGATGCAAAAAGACTGGATTGTGTTCCGGGCAAGGATGCCCACATGAGCTGGAGACTGGAACACTAGAGTATTGTTAGTAGGACCAAGATGTTTTGAATCTCTTCATTAGGGAGATTCATTCATTAAGAGATATTAAGACTTTGTGGGCATGAAGGGTCTACACAATTCTCTCTCACTGAACCTTGGAAAGTACACCTGCCATTCCACTTGATCTTCATCTCTTTCAGAAATGACAAGATAGTTATGGCAAAGGAATATATTTATGAAGCATAGACTTTACACTACCTCTGTTATCTGACCACACACCCTTAGAAGTTGCTCTTAAATTTGTCACCTGCGCTGCAATGACATTTCACAGCATTAACCTGTTTTCTTTTTTTTTGTTTTATTTACTGCCATCCAATTACTGCATCTACAAAATCATTCCAGATTTAACCAGTTAGTTGCCACCAAAAAGAATAGCTGTGTCTTCTTTCCATCTATTCCATTTCTACTATCACACAAATCTTCATTTAGTCTTTTTTTCTTATTCCCTTTCATAACAATTGACAATAATCCTGCCCTTTGCCTTCTTACTAAGACCCTTATTTTTTAACTTCTTCCTAACTTGGAGTATTACCTTCCACTAAACTGCTTTCCTTCATACCTTTATCTACTTTCAATATTGTAAATCAGTCCCCCATATTAACTAAGTGGTCTTTTAGCATAACTGCCTTATTGTAGACCTCAAATGTCTTTTAAATGAAGAAACATTATGTAACTTTTTCTAATGAAACTTCTATCACAGCTCTAGACAAACACAGAATTGCAATGTCCACTTAATTTAGCTTAGTAGCATATTGCAGTGCCCTTTCACCTTTCATTTATTCAAAAGGCATTTTTTATTTTTTCTGTTAATAAGTCTTGCTTCCTTTTCTCTACATCAAAATCTCTACCAAATTACTGGCTATCACTCACATATTCAATGGGTGAACAGCTATCTTGAGTGCTCCTTCAAAGTTAAAGTAGTAAACCCTCTCCATCCTCAGAAGGATAACACACACACACACCTCTAGGCTGGTCAGACAGTATGATGCACAAGAGACACTACAGGTGCAGTTAACCATTGACAAGACCCCTATTCAAATTATAATTAGCTACAGGCCCCCAAATTTGACTCAAGATGCCCACTCCACCTATCTGGTCCTCTTCATATCTATCAAGATTCAACCCTTTACCCTGATCCTGGATGACTTTAATTACCCAACCATAGATGGAAAAATTACTCATGCCAGAACACAAATGCCCAGAGATTCCTCAATTTTATCAATGCAAATGCCTTGGAACAGCTAGTTGATATCCCCCACAAGAGGCGATAATATCTTGGACTTGGTATTAGCCAACATGAGTAACCACTGCAGCACCCCTACAGTATCATCCTCCCAGGTAAGACCTGACCATAAAGCAGTCACTTTCGAAGTCACCATCTCCCCTGACCCCCCCTCTAGCTAGGGTCAAACAAAACAACTTTTCCAAAGCTGATTACAACCTCCTGAGGGATGGTATAAATAGCTTCACAGCCCCGTCCCCCACTGTAGGAACTGGCACCAATGTCCAAATCTACACCAAAGTACTATACAAGCATTTATATAGATGCATGGAATCAGGAATACCTGACAGGACAAAATCATCCTCTGCAAGGAAGAGTAAACCTGTCTGGTGGACATCTGCAATAAATAAACTATATAACAAAAGGTAAAAAATGCTGTCCAGGACCAAGAAAGAGCAGATTCCCAATTGGAAATAATCTCTCCATAGCCTGATTGAGCAAATAAGAGCACTTGTGAAATCCTCTAAAGCCAACTTCGAGTCCAGATTGGCCACATTTACTAGAGACAATCATGAGACCTTCTTCACATATGTCTGCAGTCTCAAAGGAAGCACCCAGATCTGTTCAGATCTGGTGGTCAAGAACACCACATACACAAATGCTGTAGATATAGCCAATCTATTGGCTGACAGATTCCACCAAAAATTCTCCCCTCTGTCCCCCCCATCAGTAAATCAGGACACCCTCAGTACCTGCCCCCCACCGCTTATCTCTATGGAACAGGTCATCACTGCCCTCTCAAAGGCAAAAAATACAGCCTCCATGGGACCCGATAACATCCCAGGCTACATACTACATGAACTCAGGCATGAACTTGCAGCACCATTAGGTACCCTATCAACCAAAGCCTGAGTACTGACTTTGTCCCAGTCAAGTGGAGGACAGCCACTGTCATTCCTTTACACAAAGGTGGAGCATCCGCCGATCTAGGAAATTATAGACCCATCAGCCTAACTAGCCTGATCTGCAAGACTATGGAACAGATCATCATGGACCTCATTAACAGGGACATTGACAACCTCCAAACACTTGACCTTACATGGTTTGGCTTTGTCAAGGGTAGGTCATGTCTGTTAAATCTGATTGACTTCTTTGAGACAGTCACCAAAGCCATAGACAAGGGGAAGATGGTGCACACCACCTGCCTTGACCTGGCCAAAGCCTTCGGCACTATTCCTCACTCAGGCATAGTAGATCAATTCTCTCAACTAGACATCAGTCCATATGTTGCCAGATTGGTAGCAAACTGGCTCACTGATAGAACCCACCTAATCAAAATAGGGGAAGCTACCTCAAGCAGTAGACTCGTAATGAACTGCATACCCCAGGGATCGGTCTTGGGGCCTTTCTTATTCAGTATATACTTCTCTGAGGTGCATGCCAAAACCAGTGGGCTATGGCTGACTAGATTTGCAGTTGACTGCAAGCTGGGCACAGTCATCAATTCTCCAAGTGATGTAGACATCCTCCAAGAGGGTTTCACCCAAACAAATGACTGGTGCCAGAAACATGGCCTCAAGCTGAATACCAAAAAAAAATGCATCATCATCCCCTTTGGGGAGAGTGACATCCCCACATATTATCACATTAATAACAATGTCCTAAGTACACAATCATTAGTGAGGGATTTGGGCACCCAGGTTGATAACAACCTGACTTTTGACCACCATGTTGCTTCCATTGTACGGAAAGCTTTGTACATGACCCACCTCATAAGTAAGGGTATCTCATCCAGGGACAAAGAGGTCATAACATCCTTGTATTCTTCCCTTATAAGGCCAATTATTGAGTACAACCCCCCCCCTTAGGCATGTACCTCGCAAAGCACATGCAGCAGCTGGAGAGACCACAGAGGTTCCTCACAAGATAATCCAGGGCCTCAAACATCTACCCTACACAGATAGGCTAAAAGCCCTGTCCCTCTACCCAGTTTCATACAGACTCCTCAGAGGTGACCTCTGTCTGGCATACAAAGCAATCTCAGACCCCGCCTTGATGGGACTGCTGCATATCCACAAGTCAAGCTCCACTCGAGCAGCCCATAGGCGTGACCTCAACCTGATCTGTGATATCAAAAGGACTTGGTGGGACAGATTTGTGTCACAGAGAATTCCCCACCTGTGGAATAGACTCCCTATCCACGTCAAGCGGAGTACCTCATTATCCCTTTTTAAGCACAACCTGGACAACTGGATGAAAAACAGAAAATACACCCCTGGGATTCTACATGCATCCCTGCTGGACAGGAGCTTTGGGTGCTGACTTGTCTAAACATGAGCTAAACTCTTGGCTATGCTTATAAAGACCTCAGGGCCAATAGACTTGTAACCTCCTATGATCCTATAATCCTATGAAGGGTACCCTTAGAGTTCCCCAGGACACCATTTTTGGTATATCACTTTTTACTAGTTATATTAACACATGAAGATTCATAGTCTCTAAATTTCCAGCAGTATATTATGTAGACAACATGGCATCTGTATTGGAATTCATCTCACTCCAGAATTAATTCTACTTGAAAACTGCTAGAAAGCAGTTCACTCTTGTTTCATTTCATTATTTTTAACAGTAAAACAGTAGAATGATTGAAAGTGGAGGCGCTACTACCTATAAGCTTCAATAGACAGATCAAATATATATATTTTAAACCCCTCATTCTATAGTATAAAATAAACAGTGCTTCATACATTGGCGATCAGTGGTATTTACTGGCCAAAGACCTGGTGAATCTGAAGCAGCACTGCATGGCCGAACCAAGGCACATGGGTAGTCTGCCTGTGCATATTGTTCAAAGTTAAGGAAATTGGACAATTTGATTTTTTTGGCATCCAAAGTACTATAATACATAGAAAGTATAAAACATAGAGTATATTATACAGACAGGTGCTGAATGGTTGTATAGCTTGCATATCCTTTCTAGAGATGGCACTAAATAATCAAACTACTGTGTCTCAGAATTTATTTTTATTTGTGTTTGACATTTGTTTACCGGGGTGGTCCAACTGGACTTAGTACCCCTTTTCAGCAGAAGCCCGGTAGAAAAGCTCCACAAACAAGAAAGTACAATACGTTACATTGTTTTATATTATATATATATATATATATATATATATATATATATATATATATATATATATATATATATATACACACACACACACACACACACACACACACACACACACACACACACACACACAGTGACAGTTATAGTTGTTTACAATTTCACAAGAAAAAAGAAGCCTTTTTGACTTATCGTAACAATATACATAGGTTACATTTGTCACAGATGGAAAAGACTTGTAGTACTACAACAACATGCAGGGGTTACATAAGTCACGATTTTTACAAGAAGCATAGCTTGTAGGACTAAACTAGTGAGAAACTGCTGGATTAACATGGAGTTAATCAGCACATAGCCAAACTTTCATAACAGCTATAGTGCAGTTTGAGGGATTTAGTATTCTGAGATTCTGTGACCCTAACAGGGATGGAATGAGTTAGAAGATGCTGAAGTGGTACAGTATGTTAGCCCAAGGATGTACAGAATCATGTCCAGTTGTCAATTAGGTTAGTTTTAAGTAGATTTTTGAATAAAGTGGGGTTTTCAGTTGTTAAGAATATTCTCAACTATAAATGAAAACCTTATTACAGGAAAGAAACTGATTCTCTAACTGTCTCTCACCTACTGGAAAGTTTTAAAGTAAGGATGATATCTTGTCTCAACCATGTATGTTAACCACTATAAATGTATGCAATTTCCCTTATCAGTTGTAATCTCTAACTATTTCCTATTCAGTTAATAATTTCCAACTATTTCCTGTGTATAGTTTAGAAAATCTTGAACATGTGTGTATATATTGTTGTACAAATGTCCATTTTGTAATAATTCACTGTATTTATACTTATGTATGTCTGGAGCCTTCCTCCCCAGACCTCCATTGAAAATGGACCTATAACCAGTCCAGATGTAGAATAATAAATAAATAAATAAATTCTGAGGGATAGAGTTCCATTTCTTAGAGATTTTATTTGAATAAAGGGTGTCTCTGAAGTTGCTTGATTTGGTGACTTTTAGCAGAAATTTGTTAGAAGATCTTAGAGGTCTATTGTTAGTTTGGAATTGTACTATGTTTTGGAGGGCTGAATATTTGTTATGTTGGAACATGAAAGAGTGGGTTATAGTAATTTGGTTGAAAGCTAAAAGGTTGGGTAGCTCTAGACATTTTAGTTGTTGGACAGCCATGCAGTGATGGGTTCAATTAGGAAGGTTAGTAGGGAATTTGGTGATTTTGTGGTAACAGGCTGCTAACTTATTTAGGTATGTTTTTCTAAGGTGTGTGAATACTAGGTTGGCATATAGTAAGGTGTGCCAGGCTATTGCTTGTCTGGAGGAGTTGGTAAGAGAAGGCGTGAATCTGTAGAGGGAACTTAATTTGATGTGGGCTTTTTTAATGACTTGACCTAGTTGTTTGTCAAATTTTAGATTGCTGTCAATGGTGACACCTAGTAGCTTTGTTTCTGTTTTTGGTTCAATTACTGTGTTGTTGGATGAGGTGATTCTAAGATGATTGTTGCAGTTGGTTTTAGTGTGGCTGTTCTGGAAAAGCATTAATTTGGTTTTATTGGGATTTAGTGTGAGTTGGAGGCTGTGTAGGTTGGTTTCAATGGCAGATAAGGATTTTTGGGTGGTTTCTTGTAGCTGAGTTAGGGAGGATCCAGAGCAGATGACAGTGGAGTCATCAACATATTGGATGAGAGTGTCAAGGTTGGTAGTCAAGTGAAGTTTGTAAAAAAAGAGAAAAGAAGTGGGCCTAGTATAGATCCTTGCAGGATGCCTACAGAGACTGGTAGCAGAGAGGAGATATCTTTTTTCCACTTCACAGCCTGTCAGCATTGGAGAGATAGTTGTGGAACCAGGAGATGGCTTCCTGAGATAAGTTGAGGGAGGCAAGCTCATACAAGAGCTTTTGGTGGGATACTGTGTCAAATGCTTTAGACATATCTAGAAAGATATTGGTGACATGTTTCCCTTCAGTTTGAGTTGGTTTATGGTGTTGGTAAAGCTTAGGAGTGGAGTTGTGGTGATATCTTTGGGACAGAAGCCACATTGAGAACTGGATAGCAGATTATTTGTAGTAGGTGATGGAGTAGTTGAGCATAGATACATTTTTTCCAAAATTTTTGAAAGAAGTGACAGGATGGAAACTGGCCTAAAATTACAGCATTCTAGTTAGGATCCACTTTTGTGCAGAGGGATTATGCATGAATGTTTCCAAATCTTTGGGATGTACTGCTCAGTGAAAGATCTATAGATTAGTATTGATATGGGGTATCAGATGACATCAGCTGCCAATCTGACATATTCATTTGGAAGCTGATCAGCTGCGAGTGATGTTGGTTTTACTTTAGTTAATTTTTTTATCCTGTCTGTCTGCACAGGTTTGAGAAGCAGAGTAGTGCTAGTAACACTGGTTGCTAATGGGGTGACAGGAGAGATATCATGATTGTCTTTTAACAGTGAGAGGATAGAATTGTTGAAGAAAGAGTTGAATTGGGAAGTTATAGTTTCTAATGAGTTTGAGATATTGGGAGTTGGGGTTTTGGTTTGACCTGGTTAAAGTACTTGTTTAATGGAGCCCCAGAATTTCTGTGGATTGTTATGATGTAGTTGTTGGGTTCTGGTGTAGTAGAGTATTTTGTCATTCTTAATTTGTTTTTGGCTTTATTTCTTAAGTGTCAATAATTATCGCAAGATGGTTTCATTTTGTCAGACTAATATCGGGACAAGAGTTTGTCTCTTTGTTTAAGTAGTTGTTTGGTTTCTTTAGTGAGCCATGGGCAGTAGTTAGCTTTGGTTCTTACATTTCTGATGGGGGCCAGGCTACTGAGAATATCTAAGAATTTGCTGTTGAAGTATTCAACTGCTGAATCGAAAGGGAGGTGTTTCAGAGGGGACCAGTTAAAATTTTGAAGGGGTTGTTTGAAGGTGTTTAAAGAAAAGTTTATTTTGTTGCGTACTTGTTTATGCATTGTATTTTGGGAAGGATTGTGGGGATGCCTCAGGATGTAGGTTGGTATGTATTCACATTGGCTGTCTGGGAGACAGCCTGTGTGATGGATTAGTGAAAGTTTGGTAGGGTTCAGTCAAGAGTAGACTGCATGTTGCTGTGTTTATCCACCCTAGCTGGTGTGTGTATCATTTGAGTGTATCCATGCAGGTTTATGTAGTTGGAGGGATTATCTGAGGAACAAGTTTGCAAATCAGTATTGAAGTCCCCTACTATTGTTGTTTCTTTGTTAAGTGTGGTGGATGACCAGGATAGCAGGTTTTCAATTATGGAGGTTTTATTGCCAGGTTGGATGAATAGTGGTAGTATGCCCATATGTTATTGTGGTTGATTTCTAGACAGGAGGCTAACAGTTTGGTATTATTAAGGTCTGGAGGGTTTACTTGTAATTGCTTTAGTTTTAGTGTCTTTTTATATATTATAGCTACTCCACCACCTCGCCTGTGTTTTCTATCTTGCCATAGGATATTGTTGCCAGGGTAGGATTCCTTTGTTGTCTATATGTTCTTTGAGCAGGTTTCTGTTAAGACTACAATGTCAGGGTTATACAAGGATAGGTTAGCGTGGAACTCATGTATTTTATTTAGTATGCTTCTGATATTCATGTTAATGAGGAATAACCTTGATCCATTTTGGGGTATGTTGGTGAGAGGTAAGCTGTTAGTGTGGCTTGAGGATTGGTTTATTTGTTGTGTGTTTTGGGCCAGAATTTGGGTGAATGTCACCACTCTTTTTGTAGCTCTGATTTTTTATGGAAGGGTGAGTTTAATAGTTTCTGTGAATTGTGGATATGTTTAAGCAATGTAGATGGATCCTTTGTAATATATAGGTATTTATAAGAAAATAGTTGTATTTTAGTAGATAGGATTGTCAAAGAGATGAAAAAAGTAGACAAGAGTATAAGGAAATGAGGTGCATGGCAAAGAGAGAAGTGGCGAAGGCTAAGGATAAGGCATATGAAGAGTTGTATAAAAGGTTGAACACTAAGGAGGGAGAAAAGGACATGTACCGATTGGCTAGACAGAGGGACCGAGCTAGTAAAGATGTGCAGCAGGTAAGGGTGATAAAGGATAATGAGGGAAATGTAGTCACAAGCGAGGAGAGTGTGTTGAGCAGATGGAAAGAGTACTTTGAGGGGTTGATGAATGAAGAGAATGAGAGGGAGAGAAGGTTGGATGATGTGCAGATAGTGAATCATGAAGTGCAGTGGATTAGCAAGGAGGAAGTAAGGATAGCTATGAAGAGGATGAAGAATGGAAAGGCTGTTGGTCCAGATGACATACTTGTGGAAGCATGGAGGTGTTTAGGTGAAATGGCAGTGGAGTTTTTAACTAGATTGCTTAATGAAATCTTAGAAAGTGAGAGGATGCCTGAGGAATGGAGAAAAAGTGTTTTGGTACCGATTTTTAAGAATAAGGGTGATGTGCCGAGCTGTAGTAACTACAGAGGAATTAAACTGATCAGTCACAGCATGAGGTTATGGGAAAGAGTAGTGGAGGCTAGGTTAAGAAGGGAGGTGATGATTAGTGATCAGCAGTATGGTTTTATGCCAGGAAAGAGCACTACAGATGCAATGTTTGCTCTGAGATTGTTGATGGAGAAGTACAGAGAAGGTCAGAAGGAGTTGCATTGTGTCTTTGTGGATTTAGAGAAAGCATATGACAGGGTGCCTAGAGAGGAGTTGTGGTATTGTATGAGGAAGTTGGGAGTGTCAGAGAAGTATGTAAGAGTGGGACAAGATATGTACAAGGGTAGTGTGACAGCAGTGAGGTCTGCGGTGGGAGTGACGGATGCGTTTAAGTTGGAGGTAGGATTACATCAAGGATCAGCTCTGAGCCCTTTCTTATTTGCAATGGTGATGGACAGGTTGACAGACGAGATCAGACAGGAGTCCCCGTGGACTATGATGTTTGCAGATGACATTGTGATCTGTAGTGAGAGTAGGGAACAGGTGGAGGAGACCCTGGAGAGGTGAAGATATGCTCTAGAGAGAAGAGGAATGAAGGTCAGCAGAACTAAGACAGAATATATGTGTGTGAATGAGAGGAAGGATAGAGGAATGGTGAGGATGCAGGGAGTTGAGGTGGCAACGGTGAATGAGTTTAAGTACTTGGGATCAACAGTTCAGAGTAATGGTGAGTGTGGAAGAGAGGTGAAGAAGAGAGTACAGGCAGGATGGAGTGCGTGGAGAAGAGTGTCAGGAGTAATTTGTGACTGACAAGTAACAGTAAGAGTGAAAGGGAAGGTCTACAAGAGGGTAGTGAGACCAGCTATGTTATACGGGTTGGAGACAGTGACATTGACAAAAAGGCAGGAGTCAGAGCTTGACATGGCAGAGTTGAAGATGTTAAGATTTGCAATGGGTGTGGTGAGGATGGACAGGATTAGGAATAAGTATATTAGAGGGTCAGCCCAGGTTGGAAGGTGTGGAGACAAAGCCAGAGAGGCAAAATTATGTTGGTTTGGACATGTGCTGAGGAGGGATGCAGAGTATATTGAGAAAAAGATGCTAAGGATGAAGTTGCCAGGTAACAGGAAATGAGGAAGGCCTAAGATAAGGTTTATGGATGTGGTGAGAGAGGATATGCAGGTGGTTGGTGTGACAGAGCAAGATGCAGAGGACAGAAGGAAATGGAAACAGTTGATCTGCTGTGGCAACCCCTAATGGGAGCAGCAGAAAGAAGAAGAAGAAAGAAGTTGTATTTTAGTAGGGATATATATATATATATATATATATATATATATATATATATATATATATATATATATATATATATATGTCTTTATGTACAGTTAGAGGTGGGGAGGGGAATGGGTAGTGTTGCATGTCTTGTTTATTCAAATAAGACAGTGAGGCTGGGTATGTATTCAAGTCATTTATTATACATAAACACATCAAGAGCTGTAACATGTACATATACTTCGTGCTTCATATGCTTACTGACTGACTTGCTACTTCTAACACACTCACATGTGCATCTGAGTCAAGCTTACATCCACACTGACTGACTATATAAAACGGCACTGATCTTGCACGTGCTCATTAACTTATATGCATGTGCTGTCTAGCTACAGTGGTTGACTAGGTTCAAGTGCACACTCTGATCTACAGGTAGGTGGGAGTATGTATGCATTGTAAGGATTGTGTTGGGAAAATTCACAACCATGATATGGAGCTGCAGAAGCAATACTGAAAGCTTGGAGATGTAGGAAATCATTGCTGCAGATATAATTTATAGTTGGTGGGTTTACTAGAGTACTTTGGGACTAGGAATTTATGCACCTTTTTTGAAGACCATCTTCTAAAGGCTGTAAGTCTTAGCCCTGTACACCCTATTCAGTATTAAAAATGGCTCACTGCACCCTAAGACTACTCCGGAGGCAGCAATCATCTCCAAGGTAAATAATCATTAGACTGTAGAACTTTGCAGATCAGGAGTACAGACTTAATAAACCCAAGGAGACCTGGTCATTCAGCATGAATGGCAGCCAATCCAGACTTTGCTCTTAATACAATTTAATGACAAAATACTTTTTTTATATGTTAAATCATTATGCTATCAAAGCAACATTCCCACATTTTCAAGCATCCTGCAAATTTAAGCATTTGATATCAAGGAAGATACTATGTTGCAACTCATCAGATGAAGCTCTATAAATTTATAAGACCAGCTGCTATCAGAGTAAGAAATCAAACTGCGTATATGTGTGAAACCTGCTATCAATGCAGAGACCCAGACACACGTTCCAGAGAGATCTCGCATTGTAGCTAATACCGTGGTCTCACTGGTCACTTCTACCCAACACTCATTCATTTCACTGACTTAACTCATTCATTTCACTGAGTCACCCTTTCCATCTTGCCAGTCAGGCCCTAGTGGCCTAATGGATAAGGCATTGGCCCCCTAAACAAGGGATTATGGGTTTGAGTCTCATCTGGGGTGATATAATCTTTTCTTGGTCGAAGCTTAGCATAATGGTTAAGGTGTTTAGCTTAGAGACACAAGATGCAGGGTTTGCCTCTCATGTTTGTTAATTGGCTAGGATTAAAATGCCTCACAATTGCAGTTGACCTAGTTTGAGCCTATGAACGTTCCCTTTCCAGGACGACTGGATGGGAAATAGAAAGTACATCCATGGGATCCCATCTGTGTCCCTGCTGGACAGGGGAAACAGGTGCTGACTTTGTGGGAACATGGGCAAAATTCTTGGCTAGGCTTATAAGGGCCTCCGGGCCAATAGCCTAGTATCATCCTATGAACCTATGATCCTATGATAAATCTGAGCATGGCATAAAAGGCTTCTGTTCAACACTCGCCATCAAGAACACCATAGAAAGATTTATAGAAAAGGTGAAAATATAAAGAACTAATTCAGAGTGGTATAAGCAAACTTTATGTCTGTTGGAGCTTATCAACACTATGAAAGCCTTTACTTACTAGTGTACCAGTAAGCTTTGAGTGAAGAACTGACATATGGTCAGAATTCATGGACTCTACAGGGAATTTACAGACTTAGGAATCATGCTACAACAAGCTTCCTGACAATACTTTCAGATGGTGTAAGTGCTTAATTATCACTAATATATTTGTGATAGGTGGTTCAGAATGTTTCTACAAATGTTAGTGGGATTAATTTTACTTTTAAATGTGATTCCACTTTTAAACAACTGCTAATGAAAAACAAAGGTTGTTTTGTTTCAGGAATGCATAGTGACACATCAGAATTCTGAGGGAATTTTTATGGTTTTGTATTTGTTCAGAGAATCAGGCATCAGGCAAGGCTGGTGCAATTATTCCCATTAAACAGACTATAAGTTGGAAGTTTTAAGTCACAGTCAGCATAGGAAGAGAAAGCTACTTGGATTACTTATAAGTCCTCATCTGGTTCTGTCTTATTTGGCAACATTCATGATGTAAATGATAAATCTCCTACGCTCTTTAGAGATTTATTTGCTTCACTTACCAAATACCACAGACCCCACACCCCCTTATTAATTGCAAGATATTTTAATGTTACTTTATAAAATTTATTGAGAACAGGATAGTGCCACTAATGGAGGGAAGTGTTAAGAAACAGAAGGTGTTTAATGTATATTTACAACAAAAACAAAGAAACGACCAGCACAGCTGAAGTAAAATAATAAAATTTATTCAAGACAGTGAGCACATTTGTGTATAAGCACTTCTCTGAGTCTGAAGACGTGCTTATGCATGAAAGTGCTCACTTCCTTGAATACATTTTATTTTAGTTCAGCTGTGCTGGCCATTTCTGCATTTTTGTTCTGCGTTTGCTGATTGTGTTGAACGACCTTTGGTTACAGTGGACTTGCTTCTTTTTTGATTAATGTATACTGCAAAGAGATGCCTTTAGGAAATATATGGTGGGCAGTTCATCCAAAAATGAATGCTTTGAAAGCTGTTTATGTACACTTTTACCTTATGACATATAAAAAACAATGATCCCTGTTTGGGCAAATTTGGAATCTTGTCTTTTAAATGTTGACATATCTTAAGTGATCGTCTGGTATGAGAGACACTTCCCAGACATCTATCCTATTGACATCAGCTGTCTGCCACTTTTAAAGATCCTAATATATTGTATTTCCCCCATTCTACATTTAGAGAGCACTATGGGGGTTGCTCTCTCCTTAAGGGAATGATAAGCCATTTAAATATATGGTGCAGATGAACTCAGACATCTTGTGGCCAGAGGATGCATTACACCAGATAAGTCACCTTAAGGTGGTTGTCACTATAATGGTTGCAGGATAAGTACGGGATGGATAACAGATATCAACAAAAGCATGTATGCATAAGATATGCTGGAATGCATCTTTTCATCTGTGATGTAAATATTCTCTTTCCTTCTTCCCAGTACTTAAACTACAGGGCAACCCAAACCAACTACACACAGATGAATTAAAAGCTAATATCCAAGAATATCCACGTGATACAGGAAACGTTTCAAGAATATCTTTGCATGAACAACACAAATACAACTATGATAATAGGTCAACAACTTCTTCGGATTAGCTAGGCTGAAAGGGATGCCATATGTTTATGAGAAAACCATCTTATTTTTGATTAAGGAGTACTAGGCTACAGCAAAGAGTACTGGTAAAGGGTTTGCTGTGAATCTGAAATGCTCTAGATATGGTAATGCAAATGCTATGTAACTTCATAAGTTTTGAACTTGTATTCCATCAAATCACAGCTGTGGAACTTTACATCAGTTGGTTTCGTTTACACTAAATACCACCAAGAAAAACAATGGCTAGTGACATACTCTGTAAAGGCTTGTTTAAGCTGAGGAGCTAGGATTGTGTAAGGTTTTATTAAAAAGATTTTTATCACTAGCCATTTTTTTCTTGGTAGTATTTCGTAAATACTTCCTTTTGGTTGTACTATATGGTTTAGTTTACAATTTATCCATGGATACCATGTAACTTATCTGTATTTTTTTCAGTGACTCCTTCCACGACACAAGCTTATGGACCTAAACTGATCTCCTCAGTATTGCAATTGTCAGCTGTTCTTTGTTCTATATTGCATCCTCTTGGAAAGTTCCGGAGAACTTATCCATCATGAATGTGTTAACGTGGCCATTGAAACACAGCAAACTGCTACTGTCAGTATCTGGTGGGCTTCATTATATTAAACAGAGATGGAACTGCTCTGCATAACAAGGTCAGTTTATTGTCCTCATTATAGTGTGGACAAATGCTTTATTAAAAATATGTTGTTATCTAATCTTACACTCGTGCTCCTAGTTTAACAAAGCTGACATGAGCCATTTGGTGGCATCATTTCTGCCTGGTTTTATAGTAATTTATGGCTTATAAATCTTTTATAATCATTGATTGTTTTTCAAATAATAATGTATGATTTTAATGGTATGCATATTTTTATTTTGTTTTGTTTAGGTTTTTTGAGACTTAATTACACTTTAAATAAAAATATTGGTGGTTCCCAACATTCTATGCATCACTTTTAAATATCTAACTTACCTTTTCAATCCACATTTTACATTGTTCTCATATCTAAGTTATGTGACTGATGGACTAAAGAGTATTGTAGCTACTAGCCATGGAACCTCCCATCCTGACAACATCTGATGCAAGAGGCATTATTACAGAAGGAATACTTCTGCAGCCACAACAATATGGCCTCCCACTCACAACTGCAGGATCCTACATTGACTGCAACAGACTCCAATCTTTATCAAACACATTGGAAAATGTATTAGTAGATCACTTCTTTTCAACCATCAATGCACCTCTATCATGAAGGCAAGTTTTTCCCACCTGACTTAAGAGTCAGATTATCTAACTGATTGATACATAAAAATATTAACTTTAAATACATAAAATCCTTAACCATGACCACTGTCCTCTGTTAGGTTTTCTCTTTAAACATAAATGGTTCTTATAATAACCAAATGCTTGTTCTCTTTACTCTTTTCACCTCGTGCTTTTCAAGAGAAAACATTGTAACTGATTTTTTTTTTACTGTGGACTTAAGCAATGGTACTAAAATAGAAGCTATAGCCATGTTCACACATTGGTTACTCATATAATTCACACAGCTACATCATACCTATTTAAGGGACTTGTGGCTCTTACTAGACACAGTATTAATGACTTATACACCATAATTCCACTAAGTGAAGGCATGGAACTAGTTAGTGACTATTTGAAAGCATTGTGAAAGCAGACGTTAATTGTAATTGTAAATTGTTAGCTATCATAGTTAATAATTTCCTTAGATTCAATAACAATTTCTACCATCAGATTTGTTTGGTAGCAATGGGAGCCACAACTTATTAATGAATGCTTTGGAGATGGAAGCCATTTCTAATAGTGCTTATTTGAATTTTATCAGAATGTATCTCAAATACATTGACAATCTGCTTTTCATTTGGCAATGGGACATATATGTCGTTAAATAGTTCATCATAATAAATTTAAAAAATTATACCAACTTCTTAAGCTTTTCAGGGAACTGATTGAATGGGAGTATCAATTTTCTGGACATAAACATTTTATTCAACAGAATTACAGGGAGTTTGGTATCCAGAATTTACAGGAAACCAACATTTTCTATTATATATTTACATACAAAGAGTTTCTATTTTCTCAGTTAATTGGCTAAATGTAACTGACTTAAAAACCTTATTAGCTGTAGATAAAAGGCATGCTCTCTTATAATTCTAGGCAAGTTTATTTCCCGTTTTGTGAATTGGTATGACAACTAAATTTTAAAATTGCCTGTTTTATTTTCTATTATTACTGTTGTGATGTAATGCAGACTTTAAATTCATTGTAAATAACCTGTTTTCTATATAGTTAAGATTTCTAGTGTTTGATACTATATGTGTGATTCTTAATTTTGATGTAAACAGAAACTGTGGTTATTACATGCATGCATACATTTTTGTTTGTTTTGTTTTGTTTTTTGCTCTCTGCACCCAGGTCATGACTGAAAATGGCCTTCTGGTTAGTCCACCTAAACAGATTAACAAATATGCAAACAAATAAATAAATGCTAACTAAAATCATGCCAGTAACAGGAAAAACTTACTTATATATGTAACAAGACACTGCATGCATGGGGGGCACTGTCTATGATAAGGGCTTTACCTCTAGATCTACTTTCTGAGTAGTGATGAAGTGTTACATGTGTTGATAGACATGCACAATTAACATATCATAACTAGGTAACATAAGTCAAACTGGGCAACGTAGTGCACAAATCTCAACTCCATATGTTGTCCACATGCAGTACCTACAATGCTGAAAAAGTTGTGCATGTGTTGACACTAAAATGCCTCAGCTGTTGTTTAAGGCCTTGCTCCAGAATCATTATGTCCTCCATAGTCGCATATAATTTATATTTTCTTTAAATACTCATATGAGATTATATTTGAGTAAGAATTATGAGATGCTTACAATGCAAGATTCCTTTGACATCTTTGTGACAGGGAGTAGATAGTTTACTTATTAAAAACAGTTTTACACTTCTGTAGATAGGCTCAAACTGGCCTACCAATTCCCTACATAACTAGAAAGATAAAGACTAAACTTATTAGCATTATGTACAACAATTCCTGTTTCTCTTAAGAAATACTTTTATTTCTCCTACTGCTGTAAATCAAATAGTTTTGTGAACCTCTGAATAGGTATTAACAGATTTAACACAACTGAGCTTTCGGTTCACTTTTTGGTCATATGTATCTAACTAATTCTATGTGGTAGTGTAACATTTTTGTAAAACTCAGTATATGAATCTTCTCCTGAAATATTTTTATAAAACTTGATATCTGAATCATTCTCTTTTAAGATAAATTTCTTAGCTCCCCACTAACATTAGTGTCATACCCTCTCAACTGACCTGATTTTCACAGAACATCTAGATTTTTGCCTCACATTTTTGGTCTGTTCCTCATAAACTTTTGGTTTTCTGTTAAATAATTGGCAAATTATTGAGGGTGAAAATCAGAAAATAATGACAGGCAGTTGAGTTTCAGACATCATACCCTTCAGAAAATTCATGTTAATTGAAAACTTTTATTCTATCAACTTTCTAAGTTTATAAGAGCCATATTTAAAAATTGTCCCCATTTGTGGACCTTTGTCCACCTATTATTTATGGATTTCTCAAGACTTCATGATATTAGAGGTTGAGAGGTAGAGGTATGACTAATATTAGTTCTAATGGGGCATCAGTGCAACTGTCTTTCAAATTAGAAGTATGACATAAGGCATTAGGGTATAACATGATGCAACTTTGACTAATGCATAGGTTCATAGGTTGGTACTAGGCTATTGGCCCTAGGGCCTATATAAGCCTAGCCATAACAATTCCCTGGCTATTTCTTCCCACAGTATTTACTTCCCTGGACCCCTGTCTAGCAGGGCAACTGACGTGATCCCCGGGGTGAATTTCCTATCTCCCATCCAATCATCAAGGTTCCTTTTGAAGAGGGCCAAAGAGGTGCTCTGTTTGACATGTATGGGCAGTCTATTACAGAGTCTGGGGAGTCTCTGGGTGTATAGTCCTTATTCTAGCTCTTTAAAATACAGAAAATACAGTATAAATTTGTTTTTGATTAGTTTATATCTATGTACATATTTGCATTTAACTTTTTATTATTCATATGTTTGTTCAATGGTTCCTGTTGTAATTGTTGCTATGTCTGTATTGTAAACACTGCCAGGACCAGTTTTCGTCTACCCAACTAACAATGAAAAATTAATAAAAATAAAATAATGCATAAGGAACTCCCTTTCATTTCTGATAATCTCGTCTGGGCTTTCTTACTATCTCATCTGAAAGGAAAATGGTATGCAGGTGAACTAAAATATCCTTATTATAAAAAAAAATATTCATGTTGGGTAGGTACCTATGCGTGAAAGATACTAGTCAAAAGGGTAGCATACAAAACAGAGAAATATAATACATGTCAGCTGTATAGAAGGCAATGCCCCTGTTTAAAATGACAGCTGAAATTTTCAGATGAATTATAGGTTGAGAACTACATGAGAAAAGGCCAAAGCTTCTCAGCTATAGCCACATTCTCCCTTGTAGACTGGTGAAAATTAACAAGCAAAAAATCATGGATCAGGCTTTCCTCTTTACATCTTCACCAGGGGGCCTATCCAGTCCAGAAATATCTGAAGTCCAAAAGTTGCCATCTTCTGGAGAACAAAATTCCCACTGTAGAACAAACTTCTTCCTCTCTACTGTTCAAAATGAACAGAATGAATAGCTGTGGCCTTTACCTCTGCATCTATATTTCCTTTGCAGTCCATTAAATCAATACTAATTAAACTAACACCTTATCTTTCCCAGACTATTATCTTTTTCATACCTTATTCATCCCCTCAAAATATAAACTATATACTAGTAGAATTCCCTTCACTTTTCCTTCTCTTAAACTAAATCTGCAGCCTTCAGTAACATTGACATGCCATTAAACTCTTTATCCCATTTCTCTGCACCTGTGAAATGTTAAATTAAAAGATCTGCAAATACTGAACTCCTGCCTCCACTGAGGCTAAATGAGTGGTCAAGACTCATCCACACATTATCCCACATCCCTACCCTATTGGAAAGCTGTGCATTGCCCCCTTCCATCTCCACCAGATGCCCAGGCTACTAATCACACTTGTCTTGCAGTTAGGGTGTTATCCCTCTGTGCCATACAGCTGCCATGGCTATGTTACGCATGTTTGAGTCATAAAAGTATAAATATTATAAATATATGCAGATATTGTAAACACTGACTAGTCAACACTGAGTGGCTGCTGCCACTCCATCACATTAACATTTACACAACATATAAAATTATACTGTGAACCTATGTAGCTACAATCCCCCCATAACACTAACATCTACAGGGGAGGACAGTACATAAAAGAATGCTCTTTGGGAGCCCCACAAAAATCATTTAGCAAATGCTTCAGGACATTGTCATGAAGAGAAACCTAAAACTGTTCTTGCCATAAAAACTCTCAAAGTCCATGCCATCAAACGCTTTTCTTGGGACCACCAGCACTATATGTTGTACCTTTAACAGGATCAGGAAATCCTCAAGAGTATTAGATTTGCTTCTAAAATGTATAGTGATGGAATAAAATTGTGGGTTAGTTACAGGTATAACACAAAAACTTTTCACTGCAGAGAATCTTAAATTCCATAATATTTAGCCCAAAAGTAACAGTTTCAAAATTCTAGTGATGTTAGTCAATCCTAAATCTTATATAAAAACCACATGGCATCTAGCAGTAAAAATGTTTCCCATGAATCACCTTTCTGAGAGTGGCTCATCACCTCCTCTGCACCACAGTGTTGGTATGTTGTGCTTAGGAATACATTGTCTGTTTTGATGCTAATCTCACTACAGGGAAACAGCAGCTTGTGGACATCAATCTGCATTCATCAAGCTAAGTTCTTAAGAACCGATATATATGTCTTCTTCCACCCAGCCTCTTGGCAGGAACCTGTGTCCTCAGGATACATCATCCAGCCTCTTGGCAGGACCTGTGACCTCAGGATACCATTCCCAGACTCCCCAACAATGATCAAACCAAGTTAGAATTACTCCTTACTTCTCTCCTCCCTCTGTTCTGCACTTTCCTTTATGACATCACTCCTTCCTACTGTTCATTACTTCTTCACTCTCCCTACATCCATCTATCTCTACAGTACTTCCCTGTTGACTCTACTTATTCTCCACCATCAGCTTATCATCTTACTCCATCACTATACCCATGAGTAAGTTATAATAATTTGGTGCATAGAATTGGACATATCTTGGCAGTAATCTGTTGAGTGCCAATCACCTTACTAGGCTACTGAAATATGTATTGGCATTAGAAATGCTTCTAGTGTGTTATTACAATTTTTTCAAGCTGGATGTTGTATTTGTACTTTTCATCTATACTGTATGTTACTACATTGTATAACACTGCTTTGTACTTTTCCCTTGGAAGAGTATAATGGTCCAGTGTACTCTAACCTGGTTGAAAAATAGGAAATAAAAAATAAAGAAAGAAATAAAGAAATAAATGGATGGTTTCCTTCTTTCCTGACTCAATAATCACTGACCAGCTAATGCCAGAACAAGAAGCCATCAAATCATGTGATGTAATAGCCAGATTGACAATGCATACAGCTACTTCATTCACCTCACCTCCATCTTCTTCCTACTTCTCATCCCTGGAAGTGGACAAGGGAAGAAAGAGAAAGCTTCTAGCCAAGTTCTTCTTAGTCCAAATAAATACCTCATCTGCTGTCCATAAAACGAGACTGTAGGGTAATAGAACCACAGTCACCAAAAACATAAATAAATCTTTACCAATGAGTTGCTTATTTTTACATACATTAGGAGGCACTTCTTGTTCAGTTTTATTTGATTTTGAAGTCAGAGAAAGTTAACTTTGCAAACATCTAAAACTAAAACCAGGAAGTTCATGAACAGAGGAAAGTTTGTGAACAAATATGCTTTCAAATGGCCATCATGACTTGAAGTCTGCTTTCTGTAGCTGGTAAAGGCCTCAAAAACAGAAAAAGGCCTAGAGGTTTCATGGGACAGGTATAAAACAGTTCTAGTCTCAAGAGCAGGAGTAGAGATGCTGATTAACAGAGTAACAGTTTATTCAACAGACATGGAAATAAGTGAACAGCGTCTTTGAAATACAAATGGTCCTTATCAAAACAGGAAATGAATGCATCTTCTTTAGTGGTCTTCTTGTGATCTGTACCTTAGCAGCTGTGCTTAAAAATGCTGTATCTTTTTTATTCCAGCTATCATTATGTCTACAAGGGCAATATAACAAAACACATAGTATCATAAAGAATAAAAGCAAGAAGATGATCTAGACATGACTTCAAATGAAGAAAGACTGTATTCCATTTAGTCAGATACAAATACAGAAACCAAAATTTAAAATATTGCAAAAGTTTTTATTCAGTTTTACAAAAAATAACTAGTACAGTGATTTCATGTCTTCCCTTTCTGAACACAACAGACAAATCTCAGCTGCCTGTTCTTAGTGTGTCATAGATGCTAATAACTGTTACCGAAGGCATAACAGCAAATACTTGTAAGCATATGCTACAGTGATGTCTTAAGGGCAAACAGAGCATGAGATACTTGGTGGGCAAGCAGAGCATGGTTCAATCCCCCATTCCCTTTTAAGACGTGAAAGTCCTTCTGCTGTAGGATTTTGCAAGTTTACAAGACTGAGAAGTAGCTCAGCCCTGATGTGCATGACATGAGTCACCATGTTGGTTTTCCATGCTGTAATTAAACTTTTGTCATGATTGTTTTTAAATCCAGAACACATTGCCATACTAGTATGAACTAGAGATATATATCTCAGAGTGCATAAATTATGCAGAATTCTTGCAAGCATGATTTCACATCAGTTTGGGGCCACCTTGTTGACATAGATGTTTTCTTGTTCTAATGAAGCAGCAGCTGCTCACATGGCTAGAAGTTGAACAAATTAGGAAGTAAAAAGCTTAAGCTGACTAAAAACACATTTTATCTGAAATAGGAAGACCTCAATGAGTAACGCAAACTGAGCAGCTTAGTCACGTTACCAGGTATGTAGTCTCCAGGGTATAGTTTCCATAGGAACAGAGGAAAATTCTGTAAGCAGACAATACATAAGCATGCATATAAAATTCTGTCTTCCTGAACGAAAGTGTGTGTGTGTGGGGGGGGGGGGGACTGACATATTTTCATTCCTGAATCATAAGTACCTAAATAATAAAAATAAAAAATAGAACTGCGTAACACTACAAGTTCTGTGTTCATATAATTGTACTGAATGCATTTCAAAGTGCTGAACAAATAAAGCAAGCAAGCATATGAACAAAGTACCATTTTTGTTTTCAGAATATTCATCTATTTTGAGGCTTTGCATGACCAGTAACTGTACAGTTAAGCTACCTAGAGAATGCAACTGAAGCAAACTGACGTTTTAGGAAAGATTTTACAGCATGAACATAGGTTTTGCTGAGCCATTGCCAATGAACAACAACTGAAGAGACTGAAATGTGTGGATAACATATGGTATAATCATCAGTGGGCCTTGCAAAAAGAAGGCATTTTTCATTCAGGTTTTTAGAATACGGTACATATTGACAACAAATCTCCATGGATTGAATTCCAAGAACTGCATTCAAAGTATGAGCTCACCAAAATGAAATAGCAGAACTTATAAGCTTGAAGATGACCTTCTTATTTCACAACTTACTTAAGGTGCTGCATAAAAGTGACGCCATGTTTGTTTTGTAACACCTTTTAAGAGTCTGGGTTATAAATATTTTTGTAAAAGAACATGTCAGAAAACTTTTTAGGCATGTATTAACCGTTAGAATAAGATTCCATTGTTCATTTCAATAGTGTTGCCACAGTGAAGACAACTAAACGTGAAAAAGACCAGTCTCAAGCATTGCCATTCAGTGGAAATATCCCTTTCCACTAGCTGTGGTGTTCAGGTTATCCCAGTGGTCAGCAGTTAATTACCTTAGTGCATTAATACAAGAAAGCAGACCATGTAAAAATAAGAAAGAAAAACTGCAGAAACCTCGATCAAACTTGCAAAATCTCATTTCCCACATCAATGGACAAATGATCGCTGCTGTATATCAATGATATTAAATAGAGGGACATATCCCGGTGGTAATTATGCTGCTTGGAGAAAATACAAATTGCTAATCATCAAGATAATTATGGATGCTATACATAAACGGCACATAACAGAAACATCTATTAATATAAGGGGACAGAGAAAGTTATCATATGTAATTGCATTTTCTTGTATCCACTGCACCCAAATAACAAGAGAAAACTGAAATTTCAGTAAATTATGAAAGAAGAGCTGGACTCCAAACACTTAGCACTTTCGTTTGTTTTAATAATAAACCATGAACTTCATCAGACTAAATGCTTCAATATAAAAACACCCTTATATAGAAAGCACATGCCATTATCTATCAATGAAAACGGTTAAACAATTAAGCAAACCTTCATAAAAAATGTATCTACAAAGGTTAAGTTAAAAAATCATTCTAAAGTCAATAGACCCATATAATAACACATATAAATGTGAAAAATACAGTCATAACTGCAAAGAAAAATGTATTGAAGTCTCTGCAATTGCAGGAAACACTTAGCATTTATAGTTTCATTTAGTCCTAGCAGACAGACAGCTCTTAAAGCTATCTGCCATTTGCTCTCCCTACACTCTAGTAAAGCTTTGAAATCACCAATAAATGCCCCTGAATCAACAGCATCTAATACAAAAAATGTAAACTTTTTGAAGTTATCACATACCATGGCATGGCGTGCCAGTGCATTTGTCTTGTCCTTATTTTTAATCGCCAAGACATGCTCGTAAATTCTTTTACCCAAGGTCCTGATGGCTTTGCCTATATAAAAACTTGTGCATGAATTGCACACAGCAATGTAGACAACACATGTAGAATCACAGTCATAATGACTTCTAGCCCATAAGATACTTTTATAATGTTTAAGTTCAACAGAACCAAAATTTGCAATAAATCTACATTGCCTGCAATGACCACAGGAAAAATATCAAAGATTTAATTGTATTTTTCTCTATGATAGTCTTAATATTTACCACTTTTTTATATGCACAAAGGCTTGCTACCTAGGACCTTAACCAAATCTGAGTGACCTAACAACACCTTCCAATTTTCCTTTATGATATTTCTGATGACATTCATGCTATCAGAAACAGGTAAGGGGAAGGCTAGTTCAAAGCCAACTATGTCGTGCCTTGATCTAGAATCTGAATTCATTCTACCCAACAAGATAGGCCTAGCTGTATTTCCACATAAAACCATGACTTTAGACACTATTTTCTTTAACCAAAACAAATCATAGCCCCTCTGCATGAAAACTGTACAACTTTGTCTACCTCAAAGAGAAAAGCAGATTCATCACTGCTTAACTGACTTAATCGTATGAGTTGCCCCTTCACTACCCCTCTTTTCATGTGTTTGGGGTGTAAACATTCTCTATGCAAGTACTGGTTAACAAATGCAGACTTTCTATAGATTTTGCTAGAGAAAGCTGAAGTGTCTTGATCAAATTCCAAATGTATGTCCAAAAAGTCAATGGCACTACCAAATCCACCAAGAGTAAATTTAAAAAAATTGTTAGAACTATTTAAATCCTTCTTGCAGTCATACTAATAGTAATAGACATCAGCTGGGTATAACAACCCTGTGTTTCTTTTGCTTAGTCAAACACTCTGTTTGTGCTGTGCTGATGAGGTCATAACAAGGTTGAATGCATATCCACAGCTAAGGGGGTTTGGCTTTAATGGCCTGAAATTGTCCATTGAAATGACTTAAAAAGAAATAAGTCATGGGTATTCAGAATCACCATATAGCTGAAACACTTGATGTTTGTAAGGGTCATTTGCATATATCCCATGTGTCTCTGATACAAGAAGTTTGAGAGGTCACTCAGCGGAAGTTCTAGCTTGGCTGGAGTTTTCATTTAGTTTTTACTGATTGGTTTTCATAATATAGAAATTAATGTTTAACAAAGTGTATCCAAGAATGGAGACAGACTGATGTGGTCAGCATCCAGTTACACACTTGATATGGATCATTCCCAGCAGATAACAATGACAGATTTGCAGCTACTTATTATAATAAAAACATGTATTTGTTGACAAGTTAATCCCTCTGGACACAACCATCCCTTCTCAGAGGCAACCTGGCATCACTGATTGGTCAAAAGACTTGCATAGAATCGCACATTAGGCAAATGGGGTGGAAGGAATCAAACCCTATACACTAGACTATATACATTAACAACTCAGAGACTTAATCCTCTGCAGTAATTGCCAGTTTAGCTACAGTGATATTTATTTCACTATAACATTTATATGGTTCAGGTTTAAAGGAACAGAACAAGTATGGAAAGGCTATACTATACATATTGAGTTTGCTTTGACCCTGGACAGATCAGTAACCATTTCAATACCATCATGCATTTCTTACTGCATGCAATAACATGTATTTCAGGAGGAGTGTCTGGTGGAGACAAAAACTGTAAGCTTTAAAACAGACAAAGGAACCTTTGGCTGGCTGTTGTTTGTCTGCACTTCCTACATGGCATAATGCCCCTCATCCTACGTGGTAAAATTTAAGATTAGTATGCCCTTCCCAGTATTTCTTAACATACTGCGAAAATATATATAAAGTAAATGAAGTAATGTACACAACTGTAGTTAAAATGCCAAAAATAAAAGGAGTCTATGAGATGGAAAAAATCTTTCAATATATATACATATACAGTAGGAAAAAGAGTGTTATCAAAATGTTGTTTTTCCTAAGAGACTGTATGTAATTCTGCCTTAACCATATGCACTTTCAGGATGTTCTTGAATCACATAAAGTTTATACTGATGCACTTCTGTGATGAGATAAATGGCCAGGGATTAAGAAAGAAGGACTGTGTGGTATACGAACGAATAAAGAGACAGAGACTGAGTCTGAGCAGAATCTTCTAACCCTGTTATACACTGCAAATGCCCTTTAAGATAGTATAGAAATCAATCTACAAATGCATTAAGGAGCTGGAAGGTGGTATACAACTATAAACACTGTACAATATTATGTGAGAATGCTTCCATGTAGGTTTGTGCATGTGTATATATATCTCAGAAAACAGTAATTGTACAAAACAGCAACCCTCAAAATAACTAAGCACAAAAGCAGGAAATGCATATTACACTGAACACAACTGATAGCAAATGAAAAAAAACGTGACTATTTCTCTCCTTCTAAATATATATATATATATATATATATATATATATATATATATATATATATATATATATATGTGTGTGTGTGTGTGTGTGTGTGTGTGTGTGTGTGTGTGTGTTAGTAAATCCAAACCAATAAACCCAAAACAGCTCCCTGCACCACCAGAGTCATTTGTGCTAACTCTGCCCTTAACCCCAGCCCTACACATTTCATTACTAAAAAGCTTTTCTCTAACTGTACCAATAACCAAGATGCACAAAAAATTAACACCTACCACTTCAAAGCATAATACAATGTCTATCCCCTCCCTTAGATTTACTCTAACCTTATCCCAGGTACATTTGCACACTTACACATACTTATGGGTGTACCACAACCACAGTTGAGTAAGTTACTTCACACAGTTTAAATAGGTGCACTATCACACTGCATATTTTCACACCAGCACCTGTTCTGTCAAACATTCATTCCATTACATATTATTAATGGGTCTATATTATAATATCAACATGTTAGCATGTCGAATCCCACTTGTTCGACATGAAAATGTCGAACTCCAAGGTTCCCGAACAGCCAAATTGCCGTTCTCTTACTCCTGCCCTTTCCTTGAATGTAGTATGGTCTCGGAGTTAGAATATTTAGTTAGGGGGTGGGGGGGCACAGCCCCCTATGTTGGGGGGTGTGGGGGGGTGAAGGCCCCTACTTAAATATGTTTGTTTTTGTGTGGCGTTGGTGTTTGGCCAACCGATTTCTTTCCATCGGAAAGAAATCGGTGATTTGGCCATTCAGGAATCTCAGAGTTTGACATTTTTGTGTCGACATTTTAAGAAACAAGTGAGAGTTGACATTTTAAGATAAAATATAGACCCATTATTAATTACCTGCACCATCTGAAATGATAAGTCAAGCATCCTACTCTTGTATAAATGAGTGATCACCTACATGTGCAGCTGTTCTGTTTCATACTTGCACTGACTGTTTAACCAAATGTGTAGTTGACCTTTTCAATCACACATGCACACACACACACACACACACACACACACACACACACACACACACACACACACACACACACACACACACACACACACACACACACACACACATACATACACACACACACACACACACACACACACACACACACACACACACACACACACACACACAGCCACACTCACACTCACACTCACTCACACACACACACACACACACACACACAAGACACACACACATAGCCACACTCACACTCACTCACACACACACACACACACACACACACACACACACACACACACACACACACACACACACACACACACTCACACACACACACACACACACACACACACACACACACACACACACACACACACACACACACACACACACACACACACACACACACACACACACACACATATATAGGTGACTGTGACACAGAGCTATAGCTAGGTTTTACAGTACCCTATGTGGTTACCCATTCTGGTACTCTCCTCAACTCCAAACTAAGAAACAAAAAAAGGTCCTCTTACTCCAAGTTGCAGGTGATTTAAAAAATCTTTAGAGAACTTTAAACTGTTTAAACTGTAATGTGACAAGTAACATGAAGCACCTCAACACTGGCAACAGAAAACCTAATCAGCTTTTGAATAAAGCAGTCATAGTAGTTAAGTTATGTATTAAATAAGCATTAAAACACAACAGATACTACTAAACAGATCCCATACTGAGGAATGAAAGGACTCTAGTAGGGCAAGGTCAGTACTGAGGCTGGCCATTTTAATTATCTCGTAAGGGAGAGTGTTGACATTCTAGGAAAATTGTTTTCTTGTGTTTAGATAATAAATAAGACTAAAACAAAAAGAAGGTATAAACAAATACTTAATGAGATTTTAAAGTATGGCAAAATGCCAAGCAATGCACCTTGGAAATCTAGCCCATAGAATAAATGCACTAATATGTAGACAACACTAACAGCACATGAAGGAGACTGGGCAAGGTCATGTTAAATGAGTTAATAGAAACAAATCAGTAAAGACAAATGGGGATATTAGGGTATTTGTGCAGGCACTTGAGAAGTATTATGATGGATTATATCTCCTTGTACAATTACAGAGGTTGAGATTTTATGCATAGTATTGCAAGCACTAATGGAGCCCTTTTTCTGTAATGGCATAGAAAGATGGCAGTTGATGATCAAGCCAAAAACATAAACCATAATATTTCAGTATCTGAAGCCAATCAAACAAAATTAAATTGATATTAACTTACACAATCTAGAGGGGGATGAAGAAGAGAGTATCAAAACTATTTAAGATTGTTGCTTGTTCCAAAGCAATGGACACATAATATATATGTATAGCTGCAAGGAGCTATAAAGTTCTTGAAACACTATATTTGGTGCACTCCCACCACCCCCCATGAATTTATCCAGAAGTGCTTTAAAGGTCTCTAAGGAATATACATCCTTATAACACCCTTTACACAGGTCAGTTCATCCTCATCACCATATTGCAGTAACGTCTTAAAATAACAGGACGCAGTTTGATGACAAAAAATGTGGTTCTAGCAAAAGGCAATAAAGAATATCTCCCACCGTATGTGTAATACATTTATAGAACAGCATTTTTCTAAAGTCTTTTCATGAAACTGTGGTCACAAAATTCACCAGTGCAAGGCCTTTTCACAGCAGAAGTATTGAAAGGAGAAGGAAGTAATCCATGTCAATATAGATCAGGAACATTTCATATGGGCAGTAAAATGAGTAGTCTGCGTGGTGAAAGCATTCACTGGATGTTGTCAGCATGTATGTTTGTGTGTGTGGTAATCACAGCCATGCACATTAATGAAATTCTGCAAGCAAATCATTTCACCGCATTAGGAACGACCCTTGTGATACTTCTCCCGATAAAAACTTTGATTACATTTGCTAAAATGTTCCTTAGGGGAATGTTTTGCAGGAACATATAAAACATTTTAAGTATGGAGCACTTAAGGAGGTAGTACCATTTGTATAAAGTGATCCTTTTAACATACACATCAAGTATATTTAAATATTAATATCAGTTGTGACTAGAGTTGCAGTAGAACCTCACTGCAAGTGCAGACCCATTTGAAGAAAAATAATCTTGGTATTTTATGCTTGAAGATAATAGTCAGTACAAAAAATATTTTATGTTTTATCATTGGAATATATGAGTTCAATGCTGTTATACAGTCCTGCTTTCCTATTGCACTTAAGATATAATCCCATTTCTATACACTCAGTTTCAATGCTGTTACCCTTCAGGTCAGTGACTATGTTTTTATGCTCAATAATATTAAAATAATTCTGTACTGAATGGCTGACAAAATACTTGGTTGACATCCAGAACATGAGCCGTGATATGTCAATCTTTCATTATGTAGTGCAAAAAACAAAGCGGCATAATTCCTTTTCCCATGTTCCACACAAAACCCCACCACTTTAAGCTCAAATTTGTCTGAAGAGTGGTAATGTTATGGGAAGGGTATTTTTTAAGTTAAGGGGCATATTAGAGTTAGGAGCAGGGATAGGGTTAGAGTTAGCACTCCAAACTAAGGTGAAAAGGAAGGCTGCATTTATTATTAAGTATATTAAAGTCTTACTGGTACAGTTAAAGAAGCAGCGTATGTTGTTTTCCAGCAGTGTATAGTGATATTTTTCTGTTTATGGTCTAAATGAGAGCCTACAGATACATTATGTACAAAAAAAAAAAAAAACTAACAATGCTGGCAAGTGACAATAGAGGACGGCATATCCCCTTGCATATTAGCCTACTAATAAAGCACAGATAGTTAAGACTATGCCTGCAAATGAGTTTCATCATGTAGCCCTGGGTTTGAATCCTTCAGTTACCATTTCCATTTAATGAGACAAAGGTATTTGTGCCACACGGTTTGAATAAGAAATGATTAAATGAAACTTGAATGAACTCTGTTATCTAGACATTATTATTGGATACGTACTTGCCTCTTTTCTACATTAAAACAATGAATGACAACAATGTGACCTTGTAGCTTCAGGTGATGTAGTAGCACAAGCAGAGATTCAATCAGCCAGCTGCATTTGAGAAATGGGAATTGCAACATAGTTGGCTTCCTTTTTCTGGTTTTTGATGACTAGTGGATTAATCATAAACTGGTGTCACTAAATTGCAGAACAGGCATTGAGAATGTGGGTATTTGTAGGGTCATATACATAAAATTATACCTTACAGGAATTCTTTAAGAAAAGGGGAGAAAGAAAGAAAAAAAATGTAAATTCCCATTCCCTGGGAGCTGGTATAATTACAAATCTGTTTCTTTGTTTCCATTGTCTTAATTGAATAAAGTCAAGTTATTATTTATTCCTTGCTAAATATATGAATGACTGAATTCCATTAAAGCAACATATTCTATTAAAGACAAATAAGTGAGAGTAAAACTAGTGTTGTCCAACAAACTGCAGGCCTTCCTTGCAGACTCGTATCTTTTATTATTTATTTTATTTATGTCTTCCTGTGTAAGGTGTGTTTCCTGTAAAAATACTAGTTGCGCTTCACATAGCTTTAAATATCTATAAAGACTTCCCCTTTTGCAGCTATTATTTAAACCATTTACATTAAGAGATATACATTTTGCAATTGGATTTATATTAGCTTTGCTTTTATCCATATTCATATACTCGTAACAATGTGTAGATGTGTGTACATGAAGAGAATGACTTGTTCTTTCTTCTTCCAACAGTATTACAATAGATTATAGACACCCAATAAAAGTAAATTACAAGATCATAACTGAGAACAATATAAGATAAACAACCACCAAACCCCTCCATGAGAAAAAACATCTCATCCTTGAATGATCTAATCATTCAAGTGATCTCTCTAAGTCTGCATTTCAGCATCCTCCCCTGGCCCTGCCATATGGTAGTTTTATAATGAAAAGTATCGTATATATCTTTTAAGTATACATGTATCTCTTTACAGATTACTTAAATACAGTCTTTATCTATTTTTAATATTTTATAAAAAACTAAGGCAACACAACTATACATAGATGTAATACTTAACTATTTGGTTTTGTTTAAATTGTAAAGGAAAATCTTTTATTTTAATATATCTTTTGTGTAGCAATAACGGTTATGCATCTTAAAAATAATATGCTTGCTGTCTATCTCCCTTATAGTGTGAGTGGCATTCATAGGTATCAAATTTATTGTAATGGTCTACCTATATATATATATATATATATATATATATATATATATATATATATACATACATATATATATACATATATATATACATATACATACATACATACACATATACACACATATATATATATATATATATATATATATATATATATATATATATATACACACATACATACATACACACATATATGCATACATACATAAAAAAAAAAATGTTAAGCATTATATGCATCAGTTAACCATGCCACAAGTTGATTAAATCAGAACGTATCCGTAACAATGAATATAACGTTACATTTGTATTGTCATTTATCAGTAATCTTATAGTTTACTTTTAATTCAAAAAGTCATATTTTAGTGGTATGACTGCTACTAATTTGTTTTTGGCATTTGTATTATATAGTTTAAGACTATATTTCTTAGCAATTCCTATATATTTATTAGTGCCACTGGCATATTTCATCGCTAGTGTACCACATATGTCATATGTCAAATAGCAACTCATACTCCTTATGATATTACAGGATTTATCTGCAGCATTATAACTGTAAGGTTGGAAAATATGAGAAGCAAAGTAGGCTTTAAATATGCTATAACACAATTGTTTGGTACTTATTACTGTCAACTCTTCTACATACACAGGAAAAGATAACCTTATATGACCATCAACCATTTTCCTTCATTTTTCTCTTCATCCTTCTATTCTCCATTTTAATAAATATTTGTTTCTATTGTGGCTTCTTTGAATTTAGTGAGGGTACTCCATATCATATTATAGATAATATACAATGTTCAAACAGAGAACATGCCCAATATAGAGACATATTCTCAACTCAAGTGGTCCACACCATATATTTATAACACTGCAGTCAGAAATATACTAATGAATATGCAATAACTAGTAGCTTTGCAGCATGTGTGTGTCTCTAACAAGTACATACCTATAGGATATTAAAAAGAATAGATAGCACACTCTTGCTTCATAATTAACAAATGCACACAGCCTGGTATTTACTTTCATAGACAGAAATTAGACTTGTTACTTATATGCATATCAGGTACCAACAGCAATATGTTAGTAAATGCCTATGCTATTCAAATCATATTTTAATGCTGATTGATATGAGATGTAGCTGACAATGGCTTTAGCGTTTGTGATGTTATATAATATATATTCAGTATTATAAGTAAAAGTATGTTGCATGTCTATTTGCAATCTAAGGTTCAAGGCTGATCAATTTAGACATACAAGACAATCTCTTTAGCCTTGGTTATATAATGGGAGTTACTGCGTCTCTACACAACCATTCATTTTCAGTGAGGATGTTCAATATTAATATAACTTGCCTTTAATAAAAGCATACTTATAATTCAGCAGTTCTTTCCTATATATATATATATATATATATATATATATATATATATATATATATATATAAAACAAAATCATAAGCAAGTCTGAGATTTTTTCTTGCTCATTACTGCTTAATGATTGTGCTACTTGAACAATTTAATATTTACAGAGTATCTTGATAATTAAACAGCAACTACTTTTTACCCTTAAAATGCCTAATAGCACATAGCTACATTCATGAACCTTAATTGACTTACTATCCTTAAGGTTGAGTACACTAGCTGCAGTGTGTTTACAAATATGTTATATAGTTCCAATCAAGGACTTAAATATATTAAATTTTTATAAAATTAAGTTAAATTATAGTAATTTACATGGGTGATCTTATCAGAAAAGATTATAGTAAAGTCTGTATGTGTTAACTATTCATACAGTTTCTTCCAAGTGATATACTTCTTTTTAAGCTTTGTGTGCTGTTTATGTGTACAATTCAAAATGAATAACAAATATTACAATATAATAAAACGTCATGTATGTGTTGATACCTTCTAAATTCATTAGGTACTTCAGTATACTTTTAATATTTGTTAAAACTGTAAAAGCACTTTTCCATCTCATAAATAGTGTGCTGGTTACTTTAAGTAGCTTAGGAGCTGACACCACACCCATACTGTCTTGTTTTAGTGCTGACATCACTCATGACTGTTTACTTTCATTTTGTGCTGTTAGAAGGTTTAACACACTGTAATGGATTCTAACTGAAGAACCTTCATTCAGGGGTGGTAAAATAAGAGTTCCCAGCTCGTGACCATGGCGGGAAGACAAAAACAAAGTAAGTGAAGTTTTTAGGGCTTTTTTTAAACTGAACACCAGCTCATTAAACTTCTATTAGTTTTCTTAACATTAAGGGCAGATATACAAGCCAAACAGTTGTTTGTTAGTCAAAAAGGCACTTTTAGCATCAAAGAATAGATAATTACTTTTCAGGGCACTTTTTGACAGTTATTACTATCAGTTTTTATATATTATTATGTGTATTAAATACATCAGTTTAGATATTTCATGCAGCTTAGTGTAAATAATATAAAAAGGAATCATGCTCATTTAAACACACCACATTAATATGTCAGTGTAAATACATCATATTCTATACTAGCAGTAAAAGGCAGGTAATTTATAAATGAACTATCTAAACATCATTTAGAGTTAGAAAAATCATGACTGTAAGTATTTACACTGTAATAGACAAAGATATGTTACCTTGCTTTTTTATGGTTGTTTCCTTTAGTTGTAAAATGTCCTGCTTATTTTGTATTTATATTGTTTCAAAGACTGACACGTGTAAAGCATAAATGCTTTCAAAGAACGTTTTTGCCTTACAGAGCAAATAGAAGACAATAATGTTTGTATTTTTCATATGTCTTTTATCGTTTCTTCTTCTTCTTGTCAGCAGTGCTCCATTCATTTTTTTCTAAGTGACGCTTAACCCCAAATTGGGAGAAATCCATTTCTTCCACATTATCCAAGGTTTTATTAGCTGAAAGATAAGAAACTGTTGCTTGCAGAGTGTCAAAAGTTTTAGGACCTTCAGTATAAAATATTTTTATTCTTGCAGGGAACAGCAAGTGGACTTTAAATTGTCTTTTTTTCAATTCCTTTATCAGAGGGAGACATTCTTTTCTTGCAGTTATAACTCCAGCAGAATAATCATTATCAAGTCTGATTATGTTGTCTTTGTATTTAACTGGAGAAGTTGACCATGCTGTCTTTAAAATAAGTTCCTTGTCCTGTGATGAAAAAAACTTTACTATTATTGATCTTGGGTGATTTTTTGATTTGATGGTTGATGAAGCAGCTCTTAAGGATCTGTGGGCTCTTTCAATTCCATAAGAAAGAGCTTCAGGCAATTTTAAAACTTCTGGTAACCAGGTAGTAAGAAAAGTCACCATGTTATCTCCCTCTGTTTTCTCTGGTAGCCCATAGATCACGAAGGTTATTTCGTCTGGACCTGTTCTCTAGATCCTCTATTTTATTTTGTAATGAAGCATTTTGTTGTGATAAAAATGTAGCTGAAGATCTTGTTCTGAGAGTCTGCCCTCAGTATCATTTAAGGATCTCTCTATGTCAGCTATTTGAGACTTCTGTTGCGTCATTATTTCTTGTAGTTGCTGTATTTGTTTTGTAGATCTCTCCTCAAAAGTGTCCAGTTTGGTATTCATTTTGTCAAATTTCACTGACAAGTCTTGTATAGCATTTAATAAAGACTGTATCTCCTTTTTCATCGTCTGGTCCTGTGTGGTATGCTTAGAAAAGCTCATTTTCAGTAGATTCTTATACCTTCCTTCTTGTTTTTGACAGGACAAATAATGTTTAAAGCCAAATGTTTTGCACTGTAGACTTCTAGTGATATTAGTAGAAGTAATTCAACAAAATAGGTTTGTCTACAATATCTAGTTTTTAAAAATTCCTGTCAGAAATATCTTTTGAGTGCAGAGCTGAGAATAGATGCTGCCAACCAGTCTACATTCTAGCCACGCCCCCACCGACTCGTATCTTGAAGATTATGTCCAGAGTATGCAGCTTTATGTATTTTTCTAGTTTTGCTTATGTCTTGAAAAAAACAGTTCAACTATTTTTTAAATTATCCAATACAAGGCCCACCCATACTTTTTAAACTTGTAACTTGAAGTGCTAAGTTTGTAGGATTTACTGCTCTCAAACCACCAAGAACACTCAGGAAAAACAGTACACAATTCATGAAGCCAATCAACCAATTTCAAACAATTCAAGAATAAAAAGGCACTTATTTTATTTTTTATTTTACTTGTCTTTATCCGTTAATTAAGTAGACCAAATAGGCACAAGTGTCTGTTTTCAAGAGCAGCCCAGAAACATTGTCTGCTTAAGTGATTTGTTAAGGAACACAGTGGGCCAACAGAGATGGAGTCAATTAAATACAGGTCTATGGGATGAAACTCATTTGTAGCTCAAAGTCCTAACCTCCCCTCCTACACCACCATAGTTGCACTGTTTGCTTGACTATGAACCACTAATTCACCAGTGAATCTGAGCAGGCTTAGGGCGGGGAACTTGAAGACTGCTGCAGTGACTAGTAAACTGGAAAACCAGCATTATTTGGATGAGTGTGGCATAATGTAGGAAGCTATTGGCATTGGTCATCTTGAGGCAAGGTAATGTTCTTGTTCTTGTTACTTGATATGGGCATGAGCTGTATGCATGCAGTGAAGAAGCCTGTTAATATCCCTGTACTCATATTTATATCCCCCAGGACATTCTGTTTCAGCTGGAAAGTGCCTTTGTGCTGTGCACCTTCACTGTTTCCAAGCCATTACCTATAAGATGCACTGAATGACATGAATAAACACCATCTTCCCAGGATGCAAAGGAATGGCCCTTTATGTTGAGCTTAGGCCTGTCATGTTGGGCTTACTTACCAAACCCCAGAGTTCAGCTGTGTAGTTATGCATATATTGTTATGCCCTTACTCCTTTGCCACTTATTTTTTCCTGTGTCTGTAATCCAAAGTATGGTGTAGCATTTATTTTGCAGTGCAATTTTAGAAATATTTCTGTCATGGATATGTGCAATCATAAGGCTCACCATCCCTTTTATCTCTGGTTAACCTTAATCACCTATGCATCCTAATGTATCAGAGACATTATTATGACAGTGCCCCATACCTTTGGAGAAACTTGTGAGTAAGCATATTATTTTTCCACTTTGGGACTCTGCTGACAGCCTTCATTCATGCATTTCTCACACATCTTCTACTTTTAGACAGATGTCATTCCTGCTATGGCCATTGGCTAGCCTTTGTGAGCCGTCTCTCAAGCTTCTCTACAGTGTCATCCTCCCTGGTAAGATGCACCACAAAGTGGTCACTTTAGAAGTTGTCAACTCCCCCAACCCCTCCCCCTTGCTAGGGTCAAACATAAAAACTTCTCCAAACCTCCTGAGGGAAGGTATAAACAGCTTCACAGCTCCCTTCCCCCTCCATAGGAAATGGCATAAATGTCAAAACCTATACCAAAGTACTATATACAGCTGCATAGAATCAGGAATAGACAAAATCATCCTACCCAAGGAAGAGTAAACCTGTCTGGTGGACATCTGCAATCAATAAACACTATAATAAAAGGAAAAAAAATGCTGTCCAGGACCAAGAAGGAGCAGCTGCCTAAATGGAAGCAATCTCTCCTTAGCCTGAACAAGCAAATAAGAGCACTAGTGAAATCCTCCAAAGCAAACTTCAAGTCCAAACTGGCCACATCTACTAAAGACAGTCATAAGGCCTTCTTCACATATGTCTGCAGTATCAAAGGAAACACTCAGACCTGCTCAGAACTGGTGGTCAAGGACACCACATACACAAACATCATAGATATAGCCAATCTGCTAACAGACAGGTTTGGGGAAAACTACACCATTCTGTCCCCCATCAGTAAATCAGGACATCCCCAGTGCCTGCCCCGCCCCTTATCTCTATGAAGCAAGTCATCACTGCCCTCTCAAAGGCAAAAAGTACAGCCTCCATGGGACCTGATAACATCCCAGGCTGCATCCTACATGAACTCAGGCAGGAACTTCCAGCACCATTAGGCACCCTATTCAACCAAAGCCTGAGTACCAGCTTCATCCCAGCTAAGTGGAGGACAGCCACTGTCATCCCTTTACACAAAGGTGGAGCGTCCGCTGATCCAGGAAATTATAGACCCATCAGCCTAACTAGCCTGATCTGCAAGGCCGTGGAATGGATTATCATGGACCTCATTAACAATGTCATTGGCAACTTCCAAACACTTGATCCGACACAATTTGGTTTCATCAAGGGGAGGCCATGCCTGTTAAATCTGATTGACGTCTTTGAGACAGTGACCAAAGCCATGGGTGAGGGGATGACAGTGCTCATCACCTACCTTGACCTGGCCAAAGCCTTTGATACTATTCCCCACTCAGGTATAATAGATAAACTGTCTTAACTAGGCATCAATCCATATGCTATCAGATGGGTAGCAAACTGGCTCACTGATAGAGCCCACCTTGTCAAAATAGGGGAAGCCACCTCAAGCAGTAGACCCGTAATGAACAGTGTACCCCAGGGATCGGTTTTGGGGTCTCTGTTGTTTGGGAGCATTATGTGTATTTTTATTTTTGTTGTCCCTCAAATGCTTGAAAATACAGTCCTGAAGTCTCCTATGGTCTTCCCTACATACAAACCTGGGCAGGATAGACATGTGGCTAAATAAACTACCATGGTGGTGTTACAATTGCATCTTCCCAGGCATCCTATAGTGTGTTCAAATCTCCCTACTACTGCACTGGTGCCATCACTGATATTTTTGCAAACCTTGCATGCACCACATTTGTACATAAGTGATCTGTTTATATCTTTTGTTGTAACACCACTCTCCAGAATATTTTTTAGGTTCCTACCTCTACTATACACTATCCTAGGTTGGGACCCTAGTTTTTCTTTCATTTCTTTATCAAAATGTACTTCTCATAAACTTTTTATGCTAGCCACTAGTTTTGATGTTTCTTCATTATATTGCAACACCAGAATATGTAAATCAAATGTTTCCTTGGCCACTGTATTGACCATAACTCCCACTTTTAAAATTGGCTTAAACGTTGTGCCCCTTTTGATCTGAATCTCTTTCTTAACTTTCAGGAGAAAGCCCAAGGGATACCCCGTGTCCTTAAATACCAATTAATGTAAAAATCTCTTTGGAAAAAAAAATGTTCATCAACACTTATAAGGTAAGATAACCTCACCATTTGGCCTTTAACGATCCCCTTCCTTTGATGTAATGGGTGGCAACTGCTGAAATGTAGCAACATATTGGAATATGATTCTTTCCTGTGAATGGTGCTTGCCAATGTTCCACTAGTAACATCTCTTATCAGATGGATATCCAAAAAATCAGTCTCCTTAGTATCCACTTTAAAAGTGAATTCAAGGAAGGTGGTTGTGCCATTCAGATATTCAATAATATTCATCGCTAGGTTTTCCTCCCCTCACCATAATATCATTATGTCATCCAAAAATCTGACATACAACACAATGTTGGCCATAAAGGCAGAGGAAAACACATATCTCTTTTCCCATTCCAAGAGAACCAAGTTGCCGAAACGTGGAGTACATTTGGTTCCCATAGCCACTCTGGCTTCCTGATGGAAGAGTTTGCCTTCAAACATGATATAATTATTAGTCAAAACCACCTCCATGAGTTCCACAAGTAAGTTAATTTTAGTGTGGCCAATTACCTTACTAGCCAACAGTCTTTCTTGAAAAAATTCATTCCAACTCCTCCTTATGAGGTATTACTGAGAACAAATTGACCACATCAACAGTTAAGAAAACATAATCCATGTTGCCAATATTAGCTTGTCTTAGCAATTCCAAATAGTGCCATGAATCTTCCAAGATGTGGTGAGCCTCCCGTACTACTGGGTTAGCATAATAGTCTACATATGCTGCAATGGATTCAGTCTTCAACCCTCTTGCGGCAACTATAGGTCAGAAAGGGGGGGGTTTGTTCACATTTTTGTGCGTCTTCGGTATCCCATATATAACTGGGATCTTCGGTATCACAGCAGTTAAATACTTGTAGTCATTTACATCAACAGAATTTTGAAACAGAGCATCAAACAAAAAACTATCTTTGCATATGCTCTGTTTACCTTATTCCTTGAGGTCCTGCCATAAGTCGTAGAATCATTTAAAATTTCATACATTTTAGAGATGTAATCAATTTGGGACATAATAACAAGCCCCGTCCTTTATCAGGTTTCATCACCCGATAATTTTGATTACCTGCCAGTTCCTTCAAAACTTCTTACTCCATCTTTTGTCAAGTTGCTAACCTTGTAGTTTGTCTCACAGACTATTTTCCTAAAATCCTGCTTACATAGTCTCTCAAATGTTGTAATTAATGGATGGCTCAGGGGAATTAAGGTACTTTTACATTGCAAACCCTGATTAGTGTCAATATTGTTCATCACATTTCCAAAGTACATATTCAAGTTCAATTTCAAACTTGTAAGCCCATTAGCAATGTCAGTCTTATAACTAGGTACATAGGAAATTCCCTTTTAAATAAACTAAAATGCCCATCAGTAATATTTAAGTCACTAATGTTGCATATATAAAAACCTCCTTTTTCTAAAACTTTGCATTCCATTGGTACATCAAAACTGAGTCATTAAAATTCTGGAGAATGCCTCTAAGAACAAATTGTGTCTCAACATCATTTATTTCAGTCAATATTGGTCTCTCCTCCAAGACTGCTGTGCCCCCCTGTTGTAATGCTTCTTGTTCATGTTCATCTGGGTGTTGTAAACTTGCCAACCCCTCACGGTCCCCCTCCCCTGGTTTTTGAGTCTTTTGGACCTCCTCAGTTGTTGTCTCTCATGAAAAGAATAATCATTTCTTTCAATATTGTCATTTCCCATGCCGTCATCCATACCATAATTATTCTGAGCATTTTGACCATTTTCATGGTTGGGAGGGCCAGTATAGGTGTCAACATTATCATTCTGTTGGGGCCGTGAAATACCCACATAAACCTGTTTTTTTTTTAATAATCAAGCCTGTCTTTATCTAATTTATGTTGTTTCCTTAATGTATTCTCCTTCACAAACTTATCAATGTCTTTCAAAACCTTGTCATAGTTTGTTTTCTACTGTTCAAAAAGTAAATCAGAAACAATAATCTGGTTTAATGTTATAATTTCATTTTGTAACAAAATCCACTTACTTTTCTTGTTCTTAATTATTATTTCCATGAGTTCAAAGCCCGTTCTATCGAACAAAGCAACCAATTCGTGAAACTCTGAAGAACCCTCATCTATTCCCAATGGTTGTTTCCAGACTCTTAAGCCTTTTGGTACTTGTTTCATGGCCAATGGCTTGGTTAACAATGCATTGTCAAGCTGGAGTAAGCTAAACTTTTTACAGAGTTTTTCAAAGAACCCCAATTGTGATTTAAGAGGCATTCCCTGGTTATGGTTATCACTACCGCTAGAAAAATCCACTTCTAGTGGGTTGAACCATCCACTAAAATCAGTGCTTGTTCATTCAGTCCTGATAAAAGTTGGAGAAGTTTGCCTTTCTTCCAAAACCAATGGTGTTTGAAGAGTAAACATTTCTGCTTGTGAATCTGTTAAAATATTCACTGCTGTCTATGTAGCTCTTCCTTCCATCACAGCAGCTCTTAATTTTTGAATAGACTGATTCAGCTGGATTAATAAAGCTTCCATGGTGCAAACAGACTTGCAGGCATCCACCAAACCATCTGTTTTCCTCTGCCTTTATTGCCAATCATGTATAGTATGTCAGATTTTTGGATGATATAATTTTATTATGGTGAGGGGAGGAAAACCTCCATGCAGTTCATTGTGTACTTCACTCCATGCTCTTCTGCTGGTTTCTGGAACACCACTGGTCTCTTCCAAAGTACCTTACAAAAACACCACAAAATGCTGTTGAATTGTGGGACCATAAGATTACAGATTCTGTTCTCTATGGAAATTGTTGCCATCAAAGACATATTAATAGTTCTGTATGGTAGAGCATGGGGATGCAGTTTGAGAGAGCTAAATTTGCATCTCCTCAGCAGCCTTCAAAAAGAAGAAAAATGGTCATAAGACCTGATCATCTACAAAGAGTAGCACTTCACAGTGGTCCAAGCAGCAAAGCCAAATTTCTATGTGCCATCACCAATAAGTAGTGTCTTTAATTATCTAGGTGTCCTGCATACCTTTGATGGTATTTCTTTCTGTAGAATGTTTTTCAGCCATACTTTCAACTTTTATTTAGTTATACATTATCTTACTTTGTTCATGCAGCCATCATATCACCATACCCTTGGATAAATGTATGTTTTCTTATTTACTTGTTTTTTGTTTTAAACACCTATATGAACGTATCACTTAAGAAATAGGCACACTTTAATGCAGAAACCAAACCATATTAACATTTTTCATATTCATGCATTACACCCCATAGATGTCTACTTTCTTTTTAACAGGTATTATTCACTGCATTACATAAATTTATCTGTTCCTGTCTTCCCTTAAACCTCAGTCCTCCTCCTGAACAATATTAGGCATGTAAATTCCATTTATTTCTATGATTTGTTCTGTCCCTTTTCTAAACATCTCACCTCGAGTTCTTCTGTCTCCTTTACAATATTCAGTGCTTCAGCTGCAGTTGGTTTTCAGCTGCAACACAGGATCTGAATTGCATATATATATATATATATATATATATATATATATATATATATATATATATATATATATATACACTAAAGCCTTACTAAGTTTAATGGTACTGGCTGCCCAAAAAGCGATTACTAGAAAATGTGATCATGGTTCATATATAGTGCAACCATTGTTTGTCAATGTATAGTTGGATACATTTTTGTTTCTTATTTATTCCAGAGCAGTTCAGATGAAAGTATATTTTGCTGCTTATTTCTTATTGAATATTGTAGATGAAGCTATGTTTCTTTAGTTATTCCTGTATATCACAGATGGTGTCATAAATAAATTTGTTTACTTGTGTTTACATTATTTTTTAAGAGTATGATCACTATCAGAAGACCAATAGCTTTTTTTTCTCTCTCTCTCCTAGACCACTGTCTACAGGTATTGCTTCCAGCATAAATTGTCAGCTCTTAACTGAAAGACAGCTACTCCTGCACCTTCTCTATTTGCCACCCGCTTCACTTGCTCCATCTGTACTAGTGGTAAGTCATTTAACTGTTGTTTCACTCAAATAACAGCTGTCTAGTATACTTCCCAGCGCACACAGTACAATTACATTTGTATTAGCATTTACTTTTCATAAATACACTTCACCTGCACACGTACTTTCTCACATATCACAAATATAAGCACATGACATGTACTATATTTGGTAACACACTCAAACTCAAAAAACATTGCACTAACCAACACCTCCTGAATAAAACAAATTCCAAAATTTTCAAACTCAATCACTCATTAGTTTACCAAAGCTTCATATATCATAAGTAAGGGTATCTCATCCAGGGACAAGGAGGTCATACCATCCCTGTATTCTTCCCTTATAAGGCCAGTTATGGAGTACAATGCCCCCTTTGGCATGTATCTGACAAAGCACATGCAGCAGCTGGAGAGACCACAGTGGTTCCTCACCACAAGAATCCAGGGTCTCAAACATCTACCCTACACAGATAGGTTAAAAGCCTTTCCCTCTACTCAGTTTCATACAGACTCCTCAGAGGTGACCTCTGTCTGGCATACCAAGCAATCTCAGACCCTGACTTGATGGGACGACTGCATATCCGCAAGTAAAGCTCCACTCGAGTAACACACACGCGTGACTTCAACCTGGTCTGTGACATCAATGGGACTTGTTGGTGGACAGATTTGTGTCACAGAGACTCCCCTATCTGTGAAATAGACTCCCTCTCCATGTCAAGCAGAGTACCTCATTGTCCCTTTTCAAGCACAACCTGGATAACTGGATGGGAAACAGAAAATACACCCCTGGTATTTCACCCATGTCCCTGTTGGACAGGGACTTTGGATGCTGATTTGTCTAAACATGGGCTAAACCCTTGGCTAGGCTTATAAGGGCCTCATAGCCAGTAGCCTAGTAACTTCCTATGATCCTATGATCCTATGTAATTTTAAGTTAAGGTTGAAAAGCCAGAAATTCTGCAAATACAGCAACTGGTCCGTTAACACGAATGCTTAAAATTATTTAACACAAGTCAATAAACTATACTTATTTATTAGGTTCCTTTCTTGCTCAGTGTCTACACTCATAGCTATATAATTGTTTATTAGTAATATTGGATTATTGAGTTTAATTCTGCTTGTCATAGTGGATTAAATAATTATATTTACATGCGTATGTTACAGTAGCTAAAACACTTAGTAGATAAAGATTTCCAGGTAAACTGTTAGGAACTTATGTATAGATGATTTGTAGGATAGTTAATGTAAGTAGTTTAAATTCAATTTTACCTTTAAAGCTACTTTATTATTTATCACTTTTTAAGAATGGAAAGAAGTATGGTTAGTGTCTTTATTCATAAGCATATCTAATTAGAATTAATGGTTATTTATATGAATTTGGTTATTGCCAACACCTCAAATTATAATCTATTTTCTGTCAGTAGTAAATATGAAGGGTAAACATTATTTCTATTAATGTAATTGGATTAAACAGTGACAATAAAAAGAGACATTTAATGAGATATTTAAAGTTGAGTAAAGGATGATTTTTTTTTGGGTTTGCCTTTACATGTGCGTATTGCACAAGGGCGAACAGCAATTTTCCGAAAGGCAGTTTGCAAAGTTTGCAAATGCCGAATGGAAAAAGGTTTGAATGTGCAATGAGTGAATGCACAGTGCGATTCGCTCATTGCACATTCAACATTCTGGGGCGGAGTGCACTATAGTGGGAATCGGGAAATGGTTCCTTTCCCCACTGTAGCGAGAATAATAAAGTAGGGGGGGTGTGGGGTGTGCAGCCCCCCACACGGGGGGGAGTGCAGGGGGGCTTGCCCCCCATGCTTTACACTTCGTTTTTTTTTGTTCGACATTAATGTTTGAAAAACAGCAAATCTGCTTTTCGATTTGCTGTTTTTTGAACATTAAGGACTGTCTGCGTTTTCAGTTTCGTGGTTTCAAGTCGCTCATATGAGCACTCGAACCACTGTGATTCAAGTTTATGAAGGTAAACCTTTTTTTTGCAAGAAACACATTAATAGAAAAAACACACAATTTCTTAATAATATTGGCTATGACACTATTGCTGATTTTTGTAATATTGGTGATTAACCTATTGCTCCATTTTTCCTTGAGAAAAAAGAGAAGAGACACAGCTGTTCTATGGAAGAGATCTCAGATCATGCCCAAGATTTTAAGAAAAATCAGTGATCCCAAAGGAATGTATTCATTTGTAATATTAGTGTATAATAATACATTATGTACCATGGGAAACCTTTATTGTATAGCATGGATAAGAATGAACATTGTGAGAAATTATTTACAGGTATTGCAAAGTACATGGAAGGGTAGCCTTATTTTAACAGGGGACTTCAACTGTATATTAAATAAGACTGACTGACTGACTCAAGTGCACATAAAAATACTGAATAGTAGCCTCTGCCAAAAATGTAAAAAAGTGGTTATCAAACAATAATCTCAAGGATTCAATGATTAAAGCAGAAAGTAATTCCTTTTACTACACTCTTTATTCATATGTATATGACACACAAATGCATATTGATAGAATTTATACTCCTATAGATTTATTAAATGAAGTAAGCCATTTTAACATAATTGTATGCCTGTTATCTGATCACAATTTAATATGTTTAACTTAAATAATGGATGTTAGGGACTATACTATCATACACAGGGTGCTACCTTATTTAACAATGCTAAAGAAGTTTCATGAATATTTAATTAAGCAAATTGAAGAGTATTTATCAATTGATAATAATAAGGTTAACAGTGTTATTCTCTGGGATTCTCTAAAAATACATATTAGTGATAAGATGGGTAAGTGGTGCTGAAATAAACTACAGAAATGGGACAAAGAACTGTTAAGTATAGAACAGGATATATATATATAAAGCTAAACTAAAACTGCAAAAAGGTGTAACTAATTAATAATATTGATACTATCAAACATTTAGCAGCTCAATACCAGAACATATTAAGTGATAAAACAGAGATGGTCCTTGAAAAACTAAAAATGCATAATTATTAAAAGTCTCAGAGAAATCTACATAGACTTGTCAAGAAGGAAGCCCAAATGAATACTGTTTTAAACCCGCACACAAAAAGAAATGTCAGAAGTAAATAAATTGTTAAAATGTTTCAGATCTAAATTGAAAAGTGGATAACTGTGTATAGGATAATGCTATTGATGAATTTTTGCAGGGCGATATTAAAGCAATACTTAATGGACATCAAAAAGCATCTATCAATGGAAGGGAGGAGAGATAAGAAAAGAACAAACAGCAATCAGTGTCATTGAGAAAACATGCTGCAGCATATGCTTTAGCATGTGTAATCTTCATTTTAAGTTTAATAATGCCTTTAGGTAAAACCATCAATTTGGGGCAATTCTTTCACTCTGGAGGGTTAAAGTTTATATATTCAAGATACACAACTTTGTAAGTTTGTTCCAAGTTAACAGGGATTGGGGGTGTCTTGTATTTAGTTTTTTGTTTGAGGGTTTTCATTAAAACAAAAAGTCCTGAAAATGTGACATAGATTCAAATGGAAATAATAAGAAACAACTGTATTAAAGGTCAGCCTGCCAAACATTATTATATGCATGTAACACAAAAGCTGGAAATACACATTCAAAAAACTGTTGTGTATAATAGGTGGGAAAAGCTTTTTATCATTATGCCTATGCTGTCCATATTCTCCTGGAACATGAATAGCTTTACAGGTACAGATAAAAATTAAAGAGTATTAAATAATATTAAGAAATAAAATGTGCAAATAGCAACACTGCAGGAGACACATTTGGGAAGAAATGAGCATGTGAATTTGACAAAGAGAGAATTTTGGAATGGATATTCAACAGACTATCAAGGATGGAGGAAAAAGGGAGCAATTATACTAATTGCTAGAGGGGCTCCAATAGTGATAGCTGAGGGAAGAAAAAAGACAAAATGGTAGATTTGTGCTAGAAAATGAATATTGGCAAGGGAGAAGGATTTTAATGATATGCATTTATATTCCACCGAAAACTGGCATTACGGAGCTTAAGAAAATCTTGGGAGAAATAATCTGGTTTCAGCAAGGAATATTATTTATAGGCAGGGACTGTAATTTGATTTGCAATAATAGGGATATATTGGGGGACCTAAAAGGAACAATATAACAAAAGAGGGTAATTTCTGAAGAAATTTATGAAAATATTTGGTACACAAGATATGAATTCAATAGTAGGAACTCAGAATTTCCATATTATTCTCCAGTGTACAGTAACTGGGCTAGACTTGATAGAAATTACATTTCACAGAAACATGTGCATTTAATTGAAAGCTTCAACACACATCCTATAATTATTTCTGCTCATGCACCAATAAAAAAATAAATGCAAGATAATGAAGAAAAAATAAGGCACTGGCACCTTCCCACCTACCTGTTGAAAAGAGAGAAATTTAAGGAATGGGTAGTGGAAATTATTTGAGAGTTATTATGGAAGGTAGAAATATCTGCAGAAGTTATAGCTAGTGACAGGGATAAAATTAAAATGGGGTTTAAAAACAAGGTTGAAACAAAAGAAAAAGATATACGGTTAAGACGTAATAGAAATTACTTAGAGAGGCTGATAAAGATTAAATTATTGCAAAATAAGGAAATCTCACAGAACAGGAGGAGGAGCAAATGCAAAGTGCTAAAGAGAAAATAAGTGAGTATCTGGATAATGTGCATGTTTAGAAACACTGCATTTAAGCAACTATTTTTGATAACAACTCCAGAGGACAAAAACTTTTAGCACAATGACTTCGGCAACAAAACATTGAAAGGGCTGCCAACAGACTTAGGGAACCTATAACAAGAAAAATAACCCGAGATCCTGTAGAAGTTTTACAGATATTCTGGAAATTTTATGGCCATTTCTATAAAGCAGAGAAATGTGGAAATCAAGAAAGAGTACAAATGGAAATATTTATGGATGACTTAATTATGCCAAGGTTAAAGGTAGACAAGGCTAAACAGCTAACAGTTAAGATAGGAGTTCATAAGATAAAAACCGTGATGTATAATCAGTCTGCAGGAATGTCTCCAGGAGCAAATGGTATTCCCATAAAAGTTTGAAAATTAGGAGTAAAGATCTGGATCTTTACTTGTTTACCAGTATTTTAAAAGGAGGGTAAGCTAAACACATCTTGGAAGAAAGCTGTGGTGGCTGTGTGATAGCAAAGACCCTTCAGATCAACTTCATATAGATCCATTTCAATTTTGAACCACAATTATAAAGTGTTTATGTCTATATTAGCTAAAATAATGGCAAAGGTGTTGCCAAATTTGATACATATGGATTAGTGCGATTTTGTGGAGGGGAGGTAAATATTTGACAATATTAACATAACAATGATGACCCAGAGGGAAGCAGAATATAAGAAAATACTTCTGCTGTTGGTCGGTATCGATACAGATAAATCATTTTGAGTAGAATTATATGATCAGAGAAATGCTAGCATTTACATTCCCCGATACAATAATAAGGTTAATTTGGAGGCTATATGAGAGATCAGAAGCAAAATCAAAGTGGGAGGGTGCTTCTCATAAGTTGCATCTGAACAGAGGAACCTGGGAGGGGTGTTCTGTTTTCTGTCTGTTATTTGAATTTTATTTAGAATGATTGGCAAAGAAAATAAGGGATTCAGAAATTTGAGGCTATAATTGGTATGGTAATTAAGAACAGCTGGCTTTATTTGCAGACAATATTATTTTGTACCTGATAAAACGCTGATCCAGAGGGAAGAAGTATGTAAGAAAATACATCTGTTTTTGGTGGGTCTTGATGCAGAGATTATATGAGTAGGGCAATGGAAGTATTTGCATTCCCTGATACAATAATAAGTGAATTAGAAGAGTATATGAGGTTCGGAGGCAAGAATTAAAGTGGAAGGGTTCTTCTCAGATAAGCTGTGTTTGAGATGAGGAACCTGGAAAAGGTGTCCTTTTACCCTTTGTTATTTGTAGAGCCCTTGGCAACAAAAATAAGGGACTCAGAAATTCAAGTTTGTATGGTATTCAAATAAAGCTGGCTTTTTTGTAGATAATACTATTTTGTACCTAATGAATTCAGAAAAGGACACCTCTGTTGTGGAACATTTTGAGGCAGTTTCATGTATTTTCATGAACTGGTTCAGCAATACCCATATTCATGGGGACATGATAAGATGAAGTATTTAGGAGGATGGATTAAAAAGGCTTCTTTTATGGCAGCTATGTATATGTGGGAAGAGACTAAAAAAAGATAATACAAAAATTGAGAAACTGGAAACTCTTATTTAGGGATATGGAGAATAAGATGCAAACACTGAGAAAGTTTTAGTCCCACTAATTTTGTATACAGGTCAGGCATACTTTATCAACCCAAGGAAAAGTTGTGGACAATAATTAATAAAGAAGTGAAGGAATTTACCTGGATGGGAAAGCAGGCAAGATTTAAGTAGGATAGGTTGATCCTTCCAATAGAACAAGGAGGTTTAGGCTTACCTGATTTGAGTGGATATTTTAGAGGTACACAGTTAAAGCTGATATTGATATATATATATATATATATATATATATATATATATATATATATATATATATATATATATATATATATATCAGAAGGTTATAATTTGGGGCGTGGCCAAGGATAAACACAGGATAGCAGCAGATTTCTTCAGCTCCACCAATTTCATTACACTGACAAGAATTAATTACTTAAAAAATTAATTTTTGAAGTAATTTTCTTTCTAAATAAGTTTGTTTTATATAGCTCTTGAACTATATCTAAAAAAGAAAGGAAATTTTAACAATATTCCTGTCAGAAATCACAGTGGAAATTTTCTTGTCAGTTTATCAGTCTGAAATGAGTTCCAGTAAGACAAATTCTCAAGACTCCAGCATAAAGAAAGAACTTCAGTCTCTGATAACTATAATCCAGCAACTTACTGCTAAGATGGATAAAATGGATACTAAAATTGATACCTTCATAGAAAAAACTACAAAACAAATAGACTTGTTACATATAGACTTGCAACAACAGAAGATCCAGATGACAGGCATAGAAGAAGCTGTGAATGACATGGAAAATAGAATCCAAGAAGAGGAAATCAACATTGAGTTTCTGCTGAAACAAAATACACATTTACAAACAAAGCAGGATGACTTGGAAAATAGATCTAGGCGCAATAACATTAGGATTTTTGGACTGCCAGAAAATATTGAAGGTAACAACATTACTTCTTTTTTAACAACATGGCTCCCTAAAACTTTAGACTTACCAGAAGCATTCTCTTTTGGTATCGAAAGAGCACATAGATCTATAGCTAATACTAACTCTAACAAAAACTATCCTAGATCAGTTATAGTTAGATTTCTATCATCTTTTGATAAAGAGATGGTTCTTAAATCTGCTTGGGCTAAAGCTCCTGTTAAGATTAATGAGACAACTGTGCATTTTGACAATGACTATTCTTCCTTGGTAATAGCTAAAAGAAAAGTTTTTCTGCCACTAATAAGGGAGCTTAAAAAGCACAGTTTAAAACATACCTTCTGTTTCCTGCCAAGCTAAAAATCTTCCTTCCTGATGGTCCTAAAATTTTTGATGACTTAGACTCTGCTTTACTGTTTATCAAAAAAAATAAGATTTTGGATAAAATAGAGGAAATGGAATGGGCTAGTCCTTCATTAAAGAGACTGGCAACTGAAACTTCGTGGAAGACTTCAGAGAAGAAGAGACTAAAGAACAAATGATTTGTTCTATGTTTTTTTCTTTTTTTTCTCATCATTTTACTTCATTATTAATCTTTTTAAATATAGTTCCTGCATTTCCAGAAAGCCACAAATGTTCTGAAAAAGATTTAATCAAAGTTATTCTCTGTGTGCAAAGAAATGTTTTGTTTCATAACCAGTCAAAATATCTGAGGAACTAATAACAAGCTATTATTCAATTTGTTTTTCTTTCTGAAAAAGAGAAGTAAGGTCAGTAATTTGATACATTTTTTTTTCTCTTTTTTTTTTCTCCTTTTCTTCTTTTCTTTGTTTAAACAATGACATTCTATTTAGATTATGTAGTGGGTAAAGGGTGGGGGAGGGCACGGAGAGAAGAGTAATGAAAATATGATAAATGGAATAATAACATATTTATTCCTTGTAAAAAGTTTATATGTTCTTCAAATGCTATTCCTAATTATACTTTCTTGATTATACTGCTTATGCTTGTTTGTAAATAATCTGTCCTGCTTTAACTAATAATAATTAGAACTAAATAATAGTAAATAATATGTTTTATTTTTAACTCTATTAATATAAACAGTAATATTCCATTGTATATACTTCTTATAGCTTTCTCTTACATTTTTTTATTTCTGCTTTACACTCTTTTATTTTCTACTCTCTTTTTCTTTTCTTTATTCTTTCTCTTTATTTTTTTCTCATATTAATATATAGAAATGCTTTTGATCATATAGACACAGTAAATAATACGATCTGCATAAAAATTGAGTTGGGACAAAAATATTGAGTTTTATTACTTATTAATAACTTTGGGCTTAATTTCACTTACATAGAGGCTGTAATAACCTGTAAAATACATTGCCAAGGTTTTGTCATGTTTAGATGCATTTACACTGCTAAATGAATGTTTGTCACTAGTTTTTAACAAGTTTCCCGCCAAAATGTTAAGGGAGACAATCTGGGATGTGGGCTACCTCATGAACAGTGTCCTCGAGTTGTTTCAAAAGCTTCAACTCTCAGAATTCTCACAGAGAAGCTGAAAGCAGTCAATCTGACCTTTGACCCAGATATCACACTGACACATCACAGATTCAGGAAGAACACTCTACCAGGAAGTAGAACTGATGCAAATGCGACTATGTGAAGGAAAATGAACTCTTTGACATTTAAATGTGAGTTATTTTATATAATTACTGAAATATCTATGTTATAATTCATAAAATATGTCAGTTATAATGATTTTAAATGATGCAGTTTCTTGTAGTAAGTAAATGTCTTATTTTAGAAGGCATAGAAAATGAAACATTTATTCAAGTGTTTTTGAAAATCTACTTGACTGCAGCATACTAATCTGTGTTAAAAACTTATGTTCCAAACATATACATTACTATAACTCATTTAATTCATCTGATTGACAAGCATAAATAACTTTATAACTCTATTCTAGAAGAAATTGTCATGTGATATATTTTAAAGCAGTAGTATAGACATACAAACTACAGATTGCTTTTTTTTACAATAATGCAAGTGTTTCTGAGAATTTGCATAACTATGCAGTATGATTTATAACAATTTCTATAAATATAATATTTTATTCTATTGACAATAATGAGTATGAGTAAAATGCTCATATACAAGCAATTCAAGGTTTTTTTTTGGAAGCTGTTGACTGCATTTACATGACAGAAAATAGATGCATCTTAATATATGTAATGTCTGAACCATATTAGCCAAAGTTTTTGATTTAAATGAATGTTAGAACTTATTTTTACATACTTTGAATAAATTAATATGTAAATATGCCTTCCTTTTTTTTTTCTCTCTTTCTTTCACTCTCTCTCCCTCTTTCACGTCTTTTATTTCTCTCTCTCCTCTTGATTTCTAATATCAAGTTTATTTGAATGCTATTTGAATACAAGTGTATTATATTACATAGATGTATATAGTAGTATGAATAGTTTTAAAAAAAAAAAGTTTATTTTAGTTTATATGATGCTGTTTTATCAAATGTGTAGTCTTGTCTTGCTAAATAATTGAATTGAAAGTTGTTAATTTAAGTTAAACATAACCAGTATTAAATTGATAAGGTGGTAGCTGAGGTACTGCTGCTTAGGGTAGGGGGTTAACTTGAGTGGTAAATACTACTCTAAGTTGGAGTTTTTAACTCCAGGCTGGATGCAAGGTTTAATCCTTACATTATTTTCACTTGTTCATTGTTATATGTATATAGTTTTGACATCCACAATATATTTTGTACACTCATCGTCACTACAAACAAAATTGAATCCTATACAAAATCCCATAAGAGATTCAATAAATACAGCTATATTTAAAGGTACACCTAAAGGAGGAGATGTAACATTACTTATGTTGTTATTTGTTATTTTGATCATAAGATTCTTAAGTTTTAAAAATGCCAAATGACATCTTTAGAAGGAATTTCTTTAAACATTAATGGATTGAATAATCCGTGTAAAAGGGCAAGCCTAATAAGATACATTAATTTACATAAGGCCAACTTAGTCTTCCTGCAAGAAACCCATCTCTTGAAAAAGATATTGATAAACTAGCCACAAACAAATATACAGTATTGGTTAGTTCAGAGCACACTCAGAAAAAAAGAGGAGTGGCTATTTTATGAAATAAAAGTATGCCCATTCCTAAAACCATTAAGTCTTATCAGGATGACAAAGGAATGTTTTGTATGGTTACAATACAAATTAATGGGAAGACTTACACTTTAATTAATGTATATTTGATACCTGGAATTGGTATTAATACAGTGAAACATCATCTTGATAAGATCATATCATTCTCTATAGGAGATATTATTTTAGCTGGTGACTTTAATTGTATACTACATGAAAGTGATACTACCACTATAGGAAAAAGAAGAATTACATCTAATGCAAAACATTTAAATGATTTTGCTAATTCTTATCATTTGAATGATATTAATAATCAGATAGATTCAAAATCATTACCATACACCTTTTTTCTAACAGATACAAAACTTATTCAAAAATAGATAGGGTCTTTATTTCTAACCAGATGGTAACAGATTTAATTAATTCCAAAATCATTTCATGTCCTATATCTGATCATAATTCAATTGTTTTTGAATTCATGATAAAAAATACTCATAATGTTCAGATCAAAAGGATACCAGCATACTTAACTCAACTAAAAGAATATAAAGAATATATACTTTCAGAAGTACAACATTTTCTAGACATAAATAATACTCCTGAAGTCTCCATTGTCTATGTTTGGGATGCCTTAAAATCATATCTATATGGACAAAGTATAAGATGGTATAATAATAAAAGAAAATCTTGGGATAAGGAATTGTTAGATATTCAAAGTAAATTAGACTCTTATAAACATAATAATAAAGAAAATATTATGGATAAGAAAGTCATTGAAGAAATAAACAAACTAAATGAGAAATACAAAGAAATTTTAACTCATAACGTTAAAATAACTCTAGAGAAATACAAGTTTTTGTCTTACTCAATAAGCCCCAAATACTTACATAGACTTAAAAATAAAACAAAAAGGTTGAATAAACAAAACCATATCAAAGAAATCTTTTCTCTAAGGAAAAAGAAGAATGTTTCTAGTCTACCAGAAATACTAGATGAATTTAGAAATCACTTTCACAATATTAACAATAATAACATTAACATGGAACCTAAAGATAAAATAAAGGAGTTTATAACCACAAACATGAATAAAAAGCTTAATAAACAACAGATTAAACTATTGGACAAAAGTATTTCACATACAGAGGTTATTACACAAATAAATAAGCTTAAATCAAACAAAGCACCGGGTAATGATGGTATTATACCAGAGATATATAAAATCCTTTCTAAAAGTACATATTCATTAATACATAAGGTTTTTATTTTGGCCCAAACTGAGTTAATAACCACCCCATCTTGGCAATATACATTTATTTCGCCAATTTTAAAACCTAATAAAGATCCAACTAGATGTACTTCATATCGGCCCATCTCATTACTTAATGTTGATTATAAAATGTTTATGAGTATTTTTGCTGATAGATTGAAGACAATCATTCCCGGCATTATAGATATAGATCAGACAGGCTTCATTGTAAACAGAAATACTTTTGATAATATAAGAAGAACTTTAACATTAATTGATTTTGCAAATAGGAAAAAGAAAGATTTAACACTTATTAGTCTTGATATAAGTTCAGCATTTGATTCAGTAAGTTGGGACTATCTGTTTACCTTACTGAAGTGCACAAACTTCTCAGATGCATTTGTAAATCTAATTGAGCATTTATACAAAGGAACGTTGGCTTATATTAAGGTAGGAACATATGTTTCACAAAAATACCCATTCTTAAAGGTACAAAACAAGGATGTCCACTTTCTCCACTATTATTCACTTTAGTAATGGAGCCTTGGGCTAATTTGATCAGAAACAGTACTGACATAGAGGGTTTTGAAATAGATGAAAATACAACATCCAAAATTCAACTTTTTGCAGATGATGTTCTAGTTACATCAGCAGGATCTAATTCTTCTATGCAGTCTCTATTTGATAAAATGATGAATTTTAAAAGTATTTCTGGTTTAATATTCAATGAAGAAAAAACTAAAATACTACCTATATATACACGAAAAAATATTCTCATTAGTGATTTTACTAAATATGTACCCAATTCAGGTCAGATAACTTATTTAGGTATAATACTATCTAAAGATATTAAATCTATTATATATAATAATTATAATACCTGTTTTCTTATTATACAAAATATTTTTAATACCTGGAATAATATGTTTTTACTATGGAGGAGAGACTTACAATTATTAAAATGATAATATTCCCCAAGATTTTATACTTAATACAATCAATAATACTTCCACCTACAAAAATAATTATCAAGAAACTGAATACACTAATGTTAAATTTCCTATGGGCACCTAATAGACCTAGGATTGCATTAAAGAAACATACTAATAGCTGGTCTCAAGGGGGTATTTCTTTTCCAGACTTTAATTTATATACTATCTCTTCTATTGTAAAAGTTATTACTTTATTAATAGATCAGTCATATGTCGCAAAATGGAAAGATTATTGGGAGCTAATTAGTATGCACTTCATGAAAATCTCCTTAACACATAAAAATATGATTGTAAATAACTCCATGTTATGGTTACTAAAGGAATTTTGTACTTCACCTATTACACCTAAACATATGGTTTGTTACCCATTAAATATTATTATTAGCTATCGTAACTTTATATTCATGCACCCTAAGTATAGGGAATGGAATTTTATTAAATTCCCTATAATGTACACTCAGGGTATGCTTTTGTCATCTACTTCTGAAGGAACTCATTTATCTATAGATAATGATCTAAAGTACTGGTATCAGTTGATATCTGATAATAAAGTTAAAAATCTAGATTTCTTAAAACAAGAATTTGATCTAAGAGAAACTTGCTGGTTAGAGGTTCAGACCTTTAGACAACATCTCATTGATAGAATAGATCTAATGTCTATAACAGTTAAAGAATCTATTCCAACACTTATTGATTACTTGATATTAAATTTACAACATAAAGTTTCTGATAAAGGTAAACTTTCATACATACATAAAATTAACAGACAAGAAACTTTTTACAGTGTAGATACATACTGGAATTATTTCACTTCTATTAATGGGGACCCACCAAATCAACAAGATAAACAATATATATTGGAATCTGCCTATAGAACTACGTCTTCCATTGTCTGGAGACTTTATACATGGAAATTTTACATAGATCTTTTATACACCTTTGATGATGAATAAAATAAATAATAAAGATAATCTATGTAAGAGATGTAATGTAGAAATTAATGCTGACTGGGCTCATATGTTTTATGACTGTATAAAATTGAAAGAATACTGGAAGTCAGTTAATGAATTTTTGCAGGCTCTTTTTACAGATAATTTCATTATTTCTAAATCTCTTATATTATTCAACACACCTGTACCTCAAAGTGTTAAAAAGGTTAAGCTTCCCTTGTTATGGTCTATTCTAGCAGTGGCTAGGAAAATCTTCTTCTTCTTCTTCTTTTGGCTTTTTTTTTAGTTAATTAGCCACAGCGGATCACCTTGTCATTGAATGGCAGAGTGGGAGTGTGTGTCGGTCGAGTTGCCAGCCCCCCCAACCTTCCACAGAACACACACACAACACCACACACACACTAGGGCCAATTTAGATTGTCCAAACCACCTGCAGTGGGATGTGATGGATTTGGGAGCAGAAAGAGGAAAGGAGCACCGACACAACAGGACAGGACAGCTCACACAGACAGCACAGCACAGAAGCCAGCCGAGGATCAAACCGGAGAACCTCTGAGGCAATGCTAACCACTGCACCAGCAGTGGCTAGGAAAATAATAACCAGAAATTGGATTTCAGATACACCTCCTTCATTCAATGAATTTAAAAATGTTATGAATATAGTGTGCCATATGGAAATAAACACAATTAGGTCAAGAACAACTAGAAAAATATCTTATTATATTGTATGGGATAATTTACAAAATTTGTTAAAAAATCCTAATTTCAATAGCATGGTATTTTAGTTTAATTAATTGATCTGATTGTAGTGGATGTCTTTGTAAATACTTTAGTTGTTTTGTTGAATGTTATAATCATATCTATTTTTAATTACTTGTATAAAATTGTTATGATATTTCTCTTGTATGTTAAAACAATAAACCTGTTTTGAAAAAAAAAAGAAGGTTATAATTCAAAGTAGAAAGGGATGATGATGAAGCAAGGGAGAAGATCAAGAAATAGAGAGAGAGAGAGAGAGAGAGAGAGAGAGAGAGAAAGATGGGATTTAGATGAAGATCTTTGAGAAGAAGAATAACAACCATACAGAATAGTATATTTATAAAGTAGCAGAAAGTATTCTGAGATCTAAGCCAATATGTGAATGGAGAAATTAAATTTTAACAATAAGCATGACTACAAGTAGGGGTACAGAAAATAGGCAAGAGGGGACTGAAATTTACTGAAGAAACCTGACAAAGGAACCAAGATAATGAGAAAAAAGAAATCAAGCAGAAAAGGTAATACAATGAGATGAGGCCAAAAAGACATTTGGATTACAAGCTAGAGAGTGTTTCCCTACCAGGGCTTAATCTTAGAGTACAGGCAAAGAAAGGGGATAGGGGAATTTTAAGTGAAAGATCTGCTCTGGTAGAGGTTTCAGTTAACATTAGAATAGAAGCAGCTGTTATAAAAAAGAGTGATCAGCAGGGAATATAAAATATTGCATGATAACTATAAAAATCAACCAGAGAAGGTTATAAAAGATTGGGAAGAGAGACCAGAAAAGCAATTTACAAGAAAACAATGGGAAGACAGATGTATGGCTCCCAAGTAGAGCAACCAAGTCCCAAAGGTTTATGATTGTTGCTTGGAAGTGTTTACATAGTTATTTTATATCCCAAGCCGACTTCAAATAATTTTCCCCCAGGCTGACAGCAAATGTTGGAGGTGTGATGGAGAAGAAAAAGGTAACTGGGAATATTGGGAATATATGTTTTAGAAGTGCAATGAGTTGGAAGATTTTAAAAATTCCCTACAGGTTACTATCAGAAATAATGGGTGAGCAAATGATTGTAAGTAAGGAAATGATTCTTTTGAGCTGGGATACAAGATCAGAATAGCCTTGACATAGTAAGGCCTTATTAAGTTTAATTCTGTTGGCTGTCAAAAAGGCAATTACTAGAAATTTCAAATCAAAGTTTATACCAACTGTATTTGAGGTATTGAATATTTTAAATGAAGTAAAAGAACTGGAAGAGGGTTTTTTAGAAAAGGGAAAAAGCAAATTACATTGAAGTAAATGGAAATTGTGGGAACAATACATGCATAACAATACTCAGGAGGAGGCAGCAATTGCATTCAGCAATATGTTCTAATGTTTAACTGATAACAGTAGAAAAGAAAATATATGAGCTGAATTTACATGGAAAATGTTAAAATGGTTTGTTTTCTTTTCAGTTAATGTACGTTTGCCTATGTCTTAAGTGATAATTTAGTAAAGGTGTCTAAAAATCTATTAATAAAGCAATTTCTCTTACTGATATTAAATATGCTATTAAAATGTAAGAATTGTAAAGCACTGGGTTTGATTGCTGAAATATACAAACTATTTCCACCATATTAATTCAAACTTGAAACTTAGTGCCAATGCCATGGAAGTACTCATTAATTTCCTGGATTCTTAAGTGGGGGAATCATAGAACTCTTTCTTCTTGGAGTAAAACATTTTCCTTAATGCTGACTAAAAGATGTTTATCACAATACTTACAAAGAAACTAAAAAACATCATGGATCTTATTATATAAAAAGATCACACTGGGTGTATTATTAACAGGCTGACGTATGATAACATCAAGATAGTGACTATAATTTTAGATATACCTAAACATACAAACAAAGAATTGTCTTTAATACTTCTAGATATCAGGGTGGTGTTTGTCTCAGTTAATATAAATTACTTATTTAAAATGTTAAGAATATTTTAATTTACTGAAGAATTTATTAATATGATTAGTAAGTTATACATTTGATTAAAACTGATCCTTGCATATCTCAAGTATTTAGTCTAAATAAAGAAAAGTTTAATGAGTACAAGATGTCATTAAATTCAAAAGATGTATAGAAAACCACTTCAAACAATGTTAGCTTTCATCCGCCCATCCGCCAGACTTCATCAGACAATTTAGTCTAAATAAAGGAAGTAAACAAGGATGCCATTTGTCCCCCTTGATGCTTGCTTTAACAACTGAGCATTCTGCCATCAGTATAAGAACAAATAAAATAGCAGAAGAATTCAAATAGCTAATAACTGTGAATCCGAAATACAGCTCTTTGCAGATGACAGTTTGTTAACAGTGGGAACTATGAATGATTCAACTGATAAACTAAGCAGAGATATTGACATATTCCAACAAATCTCTTCAATGTAATTTAACAACAAAAAGACAGAAACCTTATTAATCAATCAATGAATAACATCTTGTTTGTAAACAAATATGACTATAATTGGAGGAAGAATATAATTAAGTATCTCGGAAAAAAGATTCATAATATTAACCACATTATTAATAATAACTTCATAAAGCATACTGAAGACATTATCATCCCCCACTTTCATTTAATTTATAGCTAACCACACATTACCCCTCCTCCAGTTCTGACCAATCCAAAACTAAGGATCATATACCACACCCACAATAGCTTATGTAATCATTAATCCACCTATACTACATGAACAGGTGCACACCCACAAATACTTTTACAGCTACTAATTCTAACTCAAACATGTATCTAACCTATTTATACTTCTACAATACCAATTCTAACCCATACCTGTATTCCTTCCCCAACTGAACCTGTTCTACTATCCCCCCTTTTTAACTCCTCTTTTTTCAACAAAACAGCAGCAAGTCCAAAATGCACTCCTTATAGGCCTTATATATTATAACTCTCTCACTACTAACACACCTCACCTCATATCAAAATAACCTCAACACCAACCTACACAGTAAATCACCTACCCAGATCTACTCCATTTTACCCACCCAAATATCATTTCATATCTCTTCCACAATCTACAATCACTCTAACCTAGAACTAACCCCATTTAGAATTCCGCATAACTCTTCAAAAGGTCACATTTCCATGCATCATAACCTATCTACAAATATTTCCATTTCATTGTGAACATTGCTTCACAACTGATACTTATTGGAGACATACAGCCAAATCCCAGTCCCTCAGCTAACCCCATAAGCAACGTTAATCAGGACAAGCTTAACCTAACTCCCATTAGATAACCAGCTGACCTAAATTCTCAACATCAGCATCAGATGTATGCCTAACAAAAATGATGTACTGCATGCAACCATATCCCTTTATTCCCCAGATATTGTTCTCCTGGGTCTATATTAGAAGCATGAAACTGCTTTTGAGCGAACACATAAAGAACGACACATATTCATCAAGCTGCATTTAAGCGATTCAATGAATATGTCAAAGGGCAATAGTTTCAATAAATGCTGTAATAAGACATGTAATATATATATATATATATATATATATATATATATATATATATATATATATATATATATACGAAGCAACAAATATAAATGTGATAAAATGTAAATATAAAAAATATAAACAGATAAACAGATATAAACAGAAATAAATGAACATGTAACTAATAATACTGTACTTAAAAATCAATAATACTGCACTTAAAAATCACACCCACTAATTATAAAATGCATAGATGTGTGATATATAATTCCTAACAACATATTAATATGTAGACAGAAAATCTATATTACTCACTATCTAGTCAAAGATACTATATGAAACAAAATATGTGTAAAACTTTATATTAAAAACATATTCCACTGTTTGTGGTGCTTTAGTAGTGAATATATGTATTTCCTACTTGGCATTAAGGGTGAATAGTTGGCATTACCAGAGCCTTTAGTATTTATATTTCCCATATTCTTATTTTCAGCCTCAGTCTTTAAGGATTACACTTATAGCTCATCCTTGGCTTATCAACAGTTGCAAAACTTACATAGTTTACTTTTATATTGATTTTACAAAATGTACATGAAGCTACTTAAAATGTACTGCTGACGCTATTAGAGTATAAGGGATAGTGCCAAAGGCAGAAGGACTGAAAAGTTCAAAAGGATGGCAGTACTTTTTTAATTTGTTTTCAAACAGATATTTAATATGTGCACACATCCCACTGACTCTTACCAAAGAAGCTGTCTTGTCGTCAAAACACTAGAACCAGCTACAACAAAACAAAGAGTAAGAGAGACCCAGTTTTCCCCCTTCTTAACAATGCAACTGGTGGCCAGTGTAAAGTTTTCACATCTGGGTACCATGGAGGATTTCCTATAGCACTGAAGAATGCACTTCCCGTTCTGAGGCTGATTGGTCCATAAACTGAAAAGTGTGACCCAGCCATTGGTGCTTCAGATTAGGATGTGTATCTCAAGCAGTCATGTCCTATGTCTTATGTTAATTGACACATTATATAGTCCCAGTGGTCTGAACAGAGTTGGAATAAAAAAAAAAGTTACAGTGACATCTAATGCTAGGTACAAGGAAGTTTCCAGAAGCTCATCCTTGATATATTACAGTGGCCAGTCCTTGGAACATATCCTATACCTTAAATACATGAGCATTTGAATTGTAAATTCCATTACCATGAAGGTGCACACAATGGATGCAAAGGCTAAATTCAAGAAACAAATGAAGATGGACTGGATATCAAAATTTATGGTCTGAGATATGCGTGGCAATCAAGAAAGGAAAATTGATGCTGAGACTGGAATAGACTTCCACTAACCTTTAATGATTTCAGTGATGCTAATGTGATACCTAGACTTTTTACAAATAAAAATCTGCAAATGTATGTGTCTGTCATGAGGTAGAGATCATCACAGAGAATCTGTAAGAGGACATTTTGACTTGCTGAAGAGAACAATTGTTTTCTACTACTTTGCTTTATAATATACAAAATCTTTTCCTACTCTGTAGTGCTAAAGACTGCAGATGTGTACAACCTCATAATAAACATTTTGTCTATGGTCATGCACTTTACATACATGGATGAATTGTATGAATTTGGCTCCTTGATGAGATTAGACATTCTCATGACCTCATGTAATTTAAAACTAAGTTGCTTATAAAGTTAAAGGACAAGGCAATAGGTAAGCTCAGATGGTTTCTTCAGCAATTTATTATAGCTTAAGTAGCAAGTTGATTTACTTTGCTTCTATACTGTATTCTGTCTGCTCTCACTGTTTTCCTCACCCACTCCTTCTTGTTCTTCAAGCTCTTATTCTTCCATTTTCCATTCCTTTCTTCTTGCTTTTCTCATCTGCGTTGGTATTCATTCTTACTGCGATTAATTACTTTGTTTAAACTGGAGGGTTTAAGTATTAATAATTCTTGAATAATCTGAATGTTTTATGAACTGCTCTTCGATCCAGTTGAATGTTTTCTGTCTTGTATACAGTCCACTTCTACTTCCTCTCTGCCTCTTGGATAACCCTCCTTCTCCTCTGCCATTCTAATCTTGCTTTACCTGTGACACCAACCTCGCTCATGTCTAAGACTATGATTCCCTCCTTTCCTTCTCATTTTCACCTGTTTAATTGAATTCACTGTAATCACATTTAGGAACTATTGTTGCTATGTAATGTCATATACAGGTCTGCAGTGTGGCATTGTCTGCCTCTGTACTGTAATTGCAGTAATTTAGTACTTAGTGTTTTATATCATAAATGACAACAGCATGTAGTTACGGCTATTGTTCAGTTTAGCAATCTTTACACCACTGCACCTCCTTGTAATTATTGAATTCCTATACAGTGTGGAAGGACCAGTTACATCCGCTTTATGAGTTCTACACATTATCCAGTATCTGCAATTCATAGTGATCTAAAACTTGTGAAATATAATTGTATAAACTAGAATCTGCTATATCTGTGGGTATGTGCTGCTCCGGTTATTTGTGCTTGTATTTTACTGGATTTCTTTGGTAATAACATTGTTGAGCATATACGAAAGAGCTGCATTGCTCTGCATTTTGTAAATATGAAAATTCAGTGTGTGAAATCAGATTTATGAATGAAACTACCTAATCTGTAGATGCAGGTAGTCCCCTGTGATCATCTCGAAAGGAAAGAGCTGGCAGTAAACCATCTCTACTAATTGCAGCTGCAGTATAAATCTTATACTGTTGTCTGCCTAAGAAGACAAAAGCAATGCTCATTTAGAGCTTGCCTTTGCATTAAGAAGCATTGCAGCGAATAACCTGTAGCAATATACTAGTGGGAAACATAGCAGTCGGATTGCTGTGCATCTGTTTTGTACTTTACATGGCTTTCCTCTCAGGTTAAACGGACGGTAAAGGTAAATTAGCAGATAGACAGACAGATAGGTAGAGATACCTTAATAACTATGACTCTACAGATCATACACAAATACACAAACTGACAGCAAACACAACTTTTGAAACATATTTGATGACAAAAGGAAACCTAATAGTTTCCTGATAGTATTGCTCCATTTTCACATAAATACCTATATTGTCAAAACACTAACAACTCACCTACAGTGCTACAAAAATAGCAAGTCATCTTGAAAGAAACCAAACACTTTTATTTTGTGATCACACCTAATGACCCTACAAACATCAACAATAAAAGTGGCACACTTAGTAACATTTATTTTATGAGACAGTTTGTCCACACCACCCCCAGTGTTGGCGTTTCACTCCTACACTCCCTCGCTTAAACATATTAACTCTGTGGTGGCATGACTGTGACAATGTGCAATGCCTGCTGTTATGCTATATTTGGCAGTACAACATGATGACGTGTTTGGAACAAACTGGGTCACTCAGGGAAACCCATGTACGCACAGAGAAGAGATGCAGATTCTGCACAAAAGAAGTTATCTATTCCAGTAAATATGTGACTTGGCAACATTAACTTCAGTATGACAGCATTGCTCATTACTGGCATTGATTAAGTTATTTCAGGCGCACTACTTCATTCCATTTCAAATAGTTTGTTAACTGGATGTGAATGAGGAAGTAATGGATAACGAGTGAGCCAGCTGTTCAAGACAGCTGGTATCATGAGTATGAAAATATGTTTCCTAGTATCAGTGCTATCACAGGCATTTTAAAAGCAAGAACAGCATATCCTGTCATGTTTCTTCTTCTAACATTGCTGACAGCGCAAGTCTTATCAAAGGAAAGTGAACACTTTCCACCTCCTAATTCCTCATGTGTTATATTACTGTAGGGAATATTTAAGGTGCACTTTGTTAACACTAAGGGTACCAGTATCATAACATTAGCAACAGGATGGCCGGTTTAATCATTGAAAATAACAATGATGCTGATGTTAACACCTCTCACAATAGCAGGCTAATCATCTAGCAAAATTATACATGTCTTGTAACGTAAAATAAAAAAGTTTTTTTTTTCAGAAATACATACATACATTTGTTGAAATATGCACTAGGTGCAATGGAAGGAAAATACATAGCTTTAAATAATATTGAATCAGAGATTCAGGGCTTATCAAGTGCAAACCAAGGCAAAAATGAAATGCCAGGAGTTGCTGTTTTGCAAGTAAAATATAGTGCTACATTAACAAGGGAATGTCTGACTCCACATATTTTTTATTTCCATTCTTTTATCTGTTTTAATGTTAAACCGACAGCAATGTGCAACAAAAATACACATTTTATGGACTGGCCAAACTCAAATGACAACTGCTTCCTGCAGTGGGCATAACAGCTGTATGACATTGGTCAGTACCATCTATAACACATCCTTATAGACGGGTCTATATTATAATATCGAAATCTACAAAGATCGAATGTTATAATATCAAACCCTAAACATCAAAATCCACAAACATCGAACAGTCAGAATAGCGAATTTTTCCCAGGGAAAGATGACAGAAGATGGAAACGTTTAACTACTGCTAGTTTGCAATGCAAAAAAAAATAAAATTTCACAAAGCAGATAGCCTGATCTTTACATTGATTTTTACATTGCAAACTAGCAGTAGTTAAAGGTTTCCATCTTCTGTCATCTTTTACTGACTATGGTACACTGCAATAGATATCATATACTGCATGCACTGAAAGAAAAAGAATATCACGAAGTCAGAATCTCACTGCAAATGATTATTTTTAATGAAGAAAAATCCTGAGACAAGAGATTTTAGTTATTTTATTTAGTTAGTTATTATGCATTGACCACAAAGATCAGTTTCAGATATTGCCCATGTGCCAAGTAAAACTGAGCAGAAGAATTCTTAGTCCACATAATTTGAAATATTATGACATCATGCACCTCATATTATAGGAACATTTTATATATATATATATATATTTATATGTATGTATGTATATATTATGCGAAATCCCTTAACATTAACCTGCCCAAGCAACAAGGACCGAAGCTGAAACGCAAACAAACACCACACACAACCAAAGTGACACATAGCTCACAACACCAGTGTGCCACCCAACAACAGGCCCTAAGGCAAGACAATGTATGCAACACTTTAGTCATAGGTGACTCTATAGTCAGGCACACTGAAGTCCCACTCACCAGTCTGAGCAAGGAGAAAATTACAGTCAGCTGCCTGTCGGGTGCCAGGATCCGCCACATAACGCATGCACTCAAGTCATTCCACAACAAGTACAAATATGACTCTGTCATTGTCCACGTTGGAGTGAATGACTTGAGATGTACCTCCCTGGACTACATGAAAAGAGACATGGAAGAGCTCCCGGATCATATGGCCCAGGCAGGTATGACCCTAGCCCTGAGTAGCAGCCTGCCTACGCCCAGAATGATATCACAGTATAAGGACAAAATGATTGACTTCAACAATTGGCTAAGATTCTGGTGTCATTCAAAGGGGATCCAGTATCTGTCTGCCTGGGGCGACATGATCGACAAACCACGATGCTTTGCCAGAGATGGTCTGCACCTGTCACCCCTGGGATTCAGGTTACTGGCTAAAGCTCTTGCCACCCCTATAGTGCCTTTTTTTGGGCAAGGTTCAAAGGAAAAACCACCACCATAACAGATACAAGCATGCAAAATCTGAAGGTAATGCTACTCAATGCTAGAAGTCTAAACCTCAAAATGCACTCTTGCGAGACACTCCTAAAAATGGGGAACATCGATATCTGTGCAGTAACTGAGACCTGGTTCAAGACTTCAGAGAGCACCCCTGCAATACCAGGCTATAACTCTTACCACACTTTTCGGCCACCAAACCAAGACCAAAACACTAAAGGTGGAAGAGTGTCCATATTCACCAAGGATATTCACATGTCCAGGCTAGTTGCCCAACACAATGCATCTGAAATTCTTCAGGTGCAACTAACACTAGGTAAGACTGCAATCCAAATTGTAGCTTGCTACAGATCCCCCACCATTCCCCAAGATTCTCACTACACCTTTCTAAACATACTGGAAAATATTAAGATGCAACCAAACACCCTAATGTTGGGTGATTTCCACTACCTTGCCATTAACTGGGAAAACTACTTGGGTACCAACACCTTTTCCCAGCAGTTCTTGGAATTCATAAATTCCAACGCCCTGGATCAACTATCCTAGACCTCATCATTACCAACATGGGAGATAGAGGCTCCACACCAGTGGTCACCCCATTATTGGTCAGGTCCGGCCATAAGCAAATCACCCTTGACATCCACATCCCACCCCCACCACACAGTAAGGAAACCTCTTAAAAAAGCTCTCCAAAGCCAACTTCATGCTACTTAAGTTAGAAGTGACAAACTTCGTGGCACCCATGCAGACAGGAGCTGAAAGTTTGACTGCTGAATCCTACACTAAGGCACTGTACGAGCACATCCACTCATGCATGAATCATGCATCCCAAATAGAACCAAAACACTCTCCTCCAAAAAAAAAGGAAGCCAATCTGGTGGTCCCCTGCCATAAACAAACTATACAACAGAAGGAAGAAACTGTTGCAGAAAAGAGGAAAATCCCAGGATACAAAACATTCCCTTACCAGCCTCAGAAAGAAGCTAAAATCCCTCATAAAATCCTCCAAAGCTAGTTACGATAATAAAATTGCCAAAAATTTTAAAGACAACCACAAGGCGTTTTATAGTTATGTCAAGAATCTAAATGGCAATGCTCAGATCTGCTCTGACCTACAACAGAATGACATTAAATATACTGATCCCAAGGATATTGATAATATCCTGGCATATCAATTAAGTGCCAACTTCACCCCGCTCTCACCCCCTAAAGGGCCCATCTCAATACCAAAATATTGCCAAATTCTGGTAATCACAACCACACAGGTAGAAACCACACTCTCCAAAGCTAAGAATACAGCATCCATGGGACCAGATGACATCTCGGGCTGTGTACTACATGAACTACAAAATGAACTGGCACCTCACCTAAGTGTCATGCTTAATCATAGCCACACCTCAGGCTTCATGCCCACTGAGTGGCGCACAGCTACAGTTATCCCACTCCACAAGGTGGGATCCACCTTGGATCCCGAGAACTACGGTCCCATCAGTCTGACGAGCCTGATCTGCAAGGGCATGGAATGAATTATTATGGAACTTATAAACAAAGACATTGGCAACATTCAAACACTGGACCCCATCTAGTTTGGGTTTGTGAAGGGCCGATCTTGTCTCCTGTACCTGATTGACTTCTTCAAATCAGTCTCCAGAGCTGTGGATGAGGGTAAGGCTGTCCACACAGCCTCTCTGGACCTCGCTTAATTTAGCAGAAGCATATCAATGTCAAGCAGGAATGGAAGTCAAACCAGAAGCAGATAAAAAACAGGCAGCAACTGAATGTGCCAAAAACAAAAGAAAGAATACAAGGTGAGGGACCAGATGAGAGGGCAAGAAATGTGGAAAAAACATAAATATAACATAAGTATAGAAAACTTCTAGAAGAGCCTCATGTTGATCAGGAAAGAATGCAGGAATGGTTAAGGCGAGGCAAATTCAAACCAAGAAATGAAAGGTTAATATTGATAGCCCAAGATAGTGGGCTATGTATATGATGGTTTGCAAAGTCCATTGAATATGTGGGAGAAACAGATAAATGTAGGTTTTGTAAAACATAACTGGAAACAGTCACACATCTTGTTGCTGGTTGCAACACACTAATGGCAGAAGGACTGTATACTGAAAGGCATAATAATGTGGTGAGACTGTTGCACTGGGGATTGTGCCAACATCATGGTGTTAAAGTGACTGAATAATAAAACATGAGCCACAAAGCATCATAGAAAATGAAGAAGTTTATATCACATGGAATCACCCATTACCAACAATTCAAAAGATAGATGCTAGAAAACCAGATATAGTGGCACATCTTATTGCTAAGGGTTTTGCATCCAGGAAGAAAGAGATCATTGTCCCCCTCTGCTCTTCCCTCATTAGACCAATCATCAAGTACAATGCCCCATTTGTCATGTACCTCACTAGACACCTGTAACAACTAGAGAGGCCACAAAAGTATCTCACAAAGAGGATCCAAGGCTTTAAACACTTGTCCTATATGGACAGACTCAAAATCACCAACTATTCTCTGTCTCATATCGTCTACTTAGAGGTGATCTCTGCTTGACTTACACAGCCATGTCTGACCCAGCTCTGTTAGAAATGCTACATGCTCCAGAGACCTTAACCTCATTGCCATAATCAACAGAATGTACTGGAGGGACAGGTTCATAACCCAGAGACTGCCCATGCTATGAAATAGACTTCCCATACATGTCAACCAGGGCACCTCACTGTCCCTTTTCAAGAGAAATCTTGATGAGTGGATGGGAAATAGAACCCCCCCCCTCCCAGGGATAACTCCAGTGGCTCTACTCGACAGAGGCACTGGGAATTAAGGTCAGGTGGCATGATGCCTATAGCTAGGCTTGTAAAGACCCCAGGGCCATTAGCCCAGTACAGACCTATGAACCTAAGAAAATAAGGCAAAACTAGCATTGATCATTGAAATTGCCACACCCAGTGACTATTGTGTCTTGCATACAGAGAAACACAAAGTCATAAAATACCTGGATCTGCAGGCAGAAATGAGAGCAATGTGAAAGAAAGATACCCAGACAGTTCCAATAGTAATGGGTCTTATAAAAAAGAATCTACAATGATATTTAGATATGTTACCAATCCATGCAACCCTATACAAATTGCAGAAGGAGTCATTACTGGGCACATTGCAGGTGCTGCGAATAGCACTTTTGGCTGACATCAAAGATTAAAACAATGCTAACTTCATGAACTTTAATCGTACTTTGACTTAGGAATAGGGTGCATTCCCATCATGGTATTAGGAACCCAAAAGATTTGGAGAAATTAGAATGGTGACACTACCAATTTCTGGTAAAAAAAAAATGTATTCAAAGAGGGTCGGAATGGAGAGATGCTAGGTGTCTGAATGGAGAGATGATAAGTTAGCAAGCAAAGGAGAGAAGCATTGCTGCAATTTAATTCATCCTCAAATCTTGATGAGTACCTTCACAAGGTGGAACCTCTTTTTCATAAAATCTCACCAAGATGACACTAATATATAGACTGCATTTTATATAGCATATATCATGGACAGAAGTAGGTTAAAAAATAAAAATAAAAACATACCTGCGTGCACAAGACCCAGGATAAAGAAGTGCCCAATTCTGGTAGATGCACTGGTGCCAGGACTGGAATAAAATGGCAATGTAGTATCCTCAAGACACGGAAACATTCCTTGAATGGGGCTAGGCCAGGCCCAGGAGAAGGATGGCTCCTCTGTTGTAGAAGAAAGCAGCAGTTGCTAAAAATCGCAAAAACTGCCATAAAAACAGTGCAGTGGACTACTGAGGATACGAAAGAAATTATGTATTGTTACTATTATGCAAAAACCCAGAATTTCCAGACAGAACATAAACAAAAAGATTGAGAGAAATTAGAGGAAATAAAAATACTTCAGAAAACCTGTCAGAAACTTCAAATAAAATTGTGTGTTCATTAATACAACAGATTTATGAAAAACAGAAACCTTGATCCATTTGGAAAAAGAAGCATCTGCAGAAGTGCGAAAGTATAAAGAACAAAATCTAGTGTCTTTTGAAAGGTATAAAAAAGAAATATTGACATGGGAAAGAAAGAGAGATCTGTATATAGTGCAATATTTATGCAAAGGAGAAAGCCAAATTAATCAACAGAAAAAGGGCAGCCCCAAAGATATTTGAAGAGAAATGCAGGCAAAGGCATCCAGATATGGATAACTTGCCAATACAAATACAATAACAAAGGGAAAATGTAGAACAGAAGTTAAAAAAATAGAAGTTGAAATTATGGAATACTCGCAAAGTGAAGCATTTAGTGCAGAAAGTCGAACACAGGTTATATCACATCATGATGGAATGAGTCCCCAAAGTAAGGAGAAACAGGAGGAATGGGAAACATCTGAAGAAGTAATATGCACATGGGAAAGAAAATCAGATTTAATATGGTGTAATATTTATGCAAAGTAGAAAGCAAAACTAATCAATACAAAAACAGCAACACCAGAGGTATCTGAAGAGCAATATAGGCAAAAGCATCCGGATATGGAACATTTTACAATTCAAAAAAAAAAATGAAAACAAAGAGAAAAGTAGAAAAGAGGATCAGTAATGGAGAAGGTAAACAGACACTGCGATTATGGAGTGCCTGCAAGTAAAGGATTTAGTGCTGAAAAGAGGATCAGTAATGGAGAAGGTAAACAGACACTGCGATTATGGAGTGCCTGCAAGTAAAGGATTTAGTGTTGAAAAGAGGATTAGTAATGGAGAAGGTAAACAGACACTGCGATTATGGAGTGCCTGCAAGTAAAGGATTTAGTGTTGAAAAGAGGATTAGTAATGGAGAAGGTAAACAGACACTGCGATTATGGAGTGCCTGCAAGTAAAGGATTTAGTGTTGAAAATCTAACTCAGAAAACACCACAGCAGGATAGAGCAATGGATCCCCAAACTAAGGAGAAACCAGTGGAGTGGGAAGCCAATGAGTTCCCATATGAAAGAGCAAAGGATGACACAGAACAAAACTGAAGAGAATGTGGCACAGGAAGATACTCTGGAACTTTCTATTGCATGTCCATAGGAAATGGGGAACAAAGAATGTCCCTTCAGTTTAGAAGAAAATGATCTAAGAGAAATTTTGCATGCTTTAATAGAGATGGACAAACATATTAAGATCAATGAAAGAAATAGACTACAGAAAGTCACTAAAACCCCAAAAGTTAGAAGTTTGATAAAACAAATGAACACAGTAATTAGGACTGTCCATAAAAATTCATACAATATAACAGAAGTAAATGGGGTATACTACTGTGCAGCTAAATTAATAACAGATAAAGTCTTACCACAAAAACACAGGGTAGAAAGAGAAAAGAAGGGGAGAAACCAAATCCTATTAAAGAATTATCAAATGGAGGAAAACTATAAAGCAATTAAGATAAGAATTTTCATTGTAAGAAGAGTATTGAAAAGGGAGAAGATCAACAAAAATACTCAGAAAGACAGATGTGATAAAAGCAATGCACAGTATCAACAGATCAAGATCTATCATACACTATTGCAAATAATAAACTAAAAATATCAGCACAGGCAGGAAAAAAAACATAGAAGATATGCAGATAAATATAAAGAAAAAGTTCAAAATAATAAATTTATTTATGACCCAAGAAGGTTTTATAGAGAATTGGAAACAAGGCGAAAGGAATTGAAACACTACAAAAAAAGAAGAAACAGTTACATTTTGGAGAAATATCTATGAAGATCCTGTGGAACATAACAGCTATGCTAAATGGATAGAAGAAGTAAAAGAAAGAATAAGAAGTTCAAATGTACAGGATATGAACTGCGAAGAAATAACAGCCAAAGAGACTGAAATAAAGTGAAGAAAAGTTCCTAATTGGAACCCCCCAGGCCCAGATGCAGTACTTACCTTCTGGCTAAAGGTATTGACATCTTTACATAACGATTTAGCCATGAGTAAGAACTATTTATATGTACACCTCGAAAAGACATCAGCCAGGTTAAAACAAGAAAAAACAATACTACTGCTTAATGGCAAACCTGCAAGCTGTCCTAAAAATTATAGACCAATAACTTGCCTTCCGATGACATATAAACTATTCACTGGAATTGATGCCGACAGAGTTTGCAGCCATTTAGAAGAAAACTCAATCATGGCAAAAGAACAAAAGGGTAATAGTCATATGGAACAAAGGATCATTTGTTGTTAAATAAAGTCATAATGGAGAACTGTAAAAAGGGAAAGAATCTATGTATATCATTGATAGACTACAAAAAAGCATTTGACAGTATCCCACATTCATGGCTACAGGAGTGCTTAAAAATGGATCAATTACATTACAGCGACTATGAAACAGTGACAAACAACTTTGCAGTTAAGCCATGATAAAGGACAAATTACTATTCCAGGGATAAAAATTCAAAGGAGGATATTCCAGGGTGATTCTGCTCTATTGTCTTGCCCTTAACACATTAAGCTCTCTACTTAACAGATTAGGTCATAGCTACAATTTGGATCCCAGAAAACAAAATATAAAGACTTCACATCTTCTTTTTGTATATGATTTAAAAATGTCTAGTTCATCAGATGAGGAACTGAAACCACAACTACAAGTGGTCAAAGCTTTTTTCAGACGATATAGAAATATATTTTGGGCTTGATAAATGTACAAGAGCAACCTTTAAAGCAGGAAAGCTGCAGCACCAAGAAGCCATCAGCTTGGACAGGAATGTGATATAAAAGAACTTGAGTAAGAGAGTGTGTATAAATATTTAGGAATTGAAGGATAAACATTAAAACGTGAAGAAATGTGAATAAAACTTAGTAGGGACTATTTTAAAAGGCTTAAATTAATACTAAAAACAGCACTAACATCAAGGAGCAAAGTCCAAGCTCAAAACTGATTTTCTCTCCCTTTCCTAACTTACAGTTTTTCAGTGATTGACTGGCCCCAAAAGGTGTTAGATAAGTTGGGCAGGAAAACAAGAAGGATGCTTCATGCTCATCAAATGATTTATAAAAATCAGTGCAGGATGGGAGGACAAATGGCGTAGGGGTTATCCTGAAGGAACAGTATGCTAAGAGTGTTTTGGAGGTGAAAAGAGTGTCGGATAGAGTGATGTTTATGAAGCTGGAAATTGATGGTGTAAAGATGAATGTTGTTAGTGCATATGCTCCACAAGCTGGGTGTGTGATGGATGAGAAATAAAAATTTTGGAGTGAGTTGGATGAAGTGGTAATGACTGTACCCAAGGGTGAGAGAGTGGTGATTGGAGCAGATTTCAATGGGCATGTTGGTGAAGGGAACAGAGGGGATGAGGAAGCAATAGGTAGTATGGTGTTAAGCAAAGGAATGCAGAAGGTCAGATGGTAGCGGATTTTGTGAAAAGGATGGACATGGCTATGGTGAATACGTATTTTAATAAGAGGGAGGAGCATAGGGTGACATACAAGAGTGGAGGAAGATGCACACAGGTGGATTATATCTTATGTAGAAGGGCCAGTCTGAAGGAAACTGGAGACTATAAAGTGGTGGCAGGGGAAAGTGTAGTTAGGCAGCATAGGATGGTGGTTTGTAGGATGACATTGGTGATCAAGAAGAGGAGGAGGAGTGTGAGGGCAACACCAAGGATCAAATGGTGGAAATTGAAAAAGGGTAATTGTGAGGTGGAGTTGGGAAGAGTTAAGACAGGCACTGGGTGGCAGTGAAGAGTTACTGAATAGCTGGGTAACTACAGCAGACCTAGTAAGGGGGATGGCTAGAAAGGTGCTTGGTGTGACATCTGGAAAGAGGAAGGAGGACAAGGAGACCTGGTGGTGGAATGAGGAAGTACAAGAGAGTATACAGAGAAAGAGGTTGGCAAAGAAGAAGTGGGATTGTCAGAGAGATGAAGAAAGTAGACAGGAGTATAAGGAGATGAAGTGCACGGCAAAGAGAGAGGTGGCGAAGGCTAAGGATAAGGTGTATGAAGAGTTGTATGAAAGGTTGGACACTAAGGAGGGAGAAAAGAGCCTGTACTGATTGGCTATACAGAGGGAGCGAGCTAGGAAAGATGTGCAGCAGGTAAGGGTGATAAAGGATAATGGGGGAAACATACTCACAAGCGAGGAGAGTGTGTTGAGCAGATGGAAGGAGTACTTTGAGGGGCTGATGAATGAAGAGAATGAGAGCGAGAGAAGGTTGGATGTTGTGCGGATAGAGAATCATGAAGTGCAGTGGATTAGCAAGGAGGAATTAAAGATAGCTATGAAGAAGATGAAGAATGGAAAGGCTGTTGGCCCAGATGACATACCTGTAGAAGCATGGAGGTGTTTAGGTGAAATGGCAGTGGCGTTTTTACCTAGATTGTTTAATGAAATCTTGGAAAGTAAGAGGATGCCTGAGGAATGGAGGAAAAAGTGTTTTGGTACCAATTTTTAAGAATAAGGGTGATGTGCAGAGCTGTAGTAACTACAGAGGAATTAAATTGATCAGTCACAGCATGAAGTTATGGGAAAGAGTAGTGGAAGCTAGGTTAAGAAGGGAGGTGATGATTAGTGATCAGCAGTATGGTTTCATGCCAGGAAAGAGCACTACAGATACGATGTTTGCTCTGAGACTGTTAATGGAGAAGTACAGAGAAGGTCAGAAGGAGTTGCATTGTGTCTTTGTGGACTTAGAGAAAGCATATTACAGGGTGCCTAGAGAGGAGTTGTGGTATTGTATGAGGAAGTCGGGAGTGTCAGAGATGTATGTAAAGGTGGTACAGGATATGTACAACGGTAGTGTGACAGCGGTGAGGTCTGCGGTGGGAGTGACAGATGCATTTAAGGTAGAGGTGGGATTACATCAAGGATCAGCTCTGAGCCCTTTCTTATTTGCAATGGTGATGGACAGGTTGACAGACGAGATCAAACAGGAGTCCCCGTGGACTATGTTTGCAGATGACATTGTGATCTGTAGTGAGAGTAGGGAACAGGTGGAAGAGACCCTGGAGAGGTGGAGATATGCCCTAGAGAGGAGAGGAATGAAGGTCAACAGGACTAAGACAGAATATGTGTGTGTGAATGAGAAAGAGGAGAGAGGAATGGTGAGGATGCAGGGAGTAGAGGTGGCAAAGGTGGACGAGTTTAAATACTTGGGTCCAACAGTTCAGAGTAATGGTGAGTGTGGAAGAGAGGTGAAGAAGAGAGTACAGTCAGGATGGAGTGGGTGGAGAAGAGTGTCAGGAGTGATTTGTGACAGTCGAGTACCAGTAAGAGTGAAAGGGTAGGTCTACAAGAAGGTAGTGAGATCAGCTATGTTATATGGGTTGGAGACAGTTGCAGGCAGAAATGAGGGCAATGTGGAAGAAGGATACAGAGACAGTTCCAATAGTAGTAGGAGCAATGGGTCTTATAAAAAAGAATTTGCAATTGTACTAATATAAGTAATTACAGGGGTCATTACTGGGCACATTGCAGCTGCTGAGAAGAGCACTTCTGGCTAACATCAAGGATTGAAACAGTACTAATTTCATGAACTTTAATCATACTTTGACTTAGAAATGGGGTCCATTCCCATCATGGTATTAGAAACCCAAAAGACTTGGAGAAATTAAAAAAAGGAGTTTTGCAACAGATATCATGAGTAACATTGATGTCATGAAACCTAGAATCTTGAAGAATTTCCCTTGCTGAGACAAAATACTGAGTTAAAAACCTCAGGAATAGATTTAAATGTAACTATTTTTTTTTCCTGTGTAAGAAATGCACTTTGAACTGAGGTGTCCAACAGATACCACAGAAAAACAATCCTGTAAGAGCCAGAAAAGACTACTGAATGTTCTCTTGGAATCCTAGACTCTGTAAGAGATTCCTTACTCACGTGGGGGTTTACTTGCACTTTTCAACAGACTCTCCAAAGACAAGCAAGTTGTCTAAATTGCAGTTGATGTAGTCCATCAAAGAAGATAGACACTTAGTGAAAACCCTTGGAGCAGTAGATAGTCCAAAGTGTAAGGCAGAGAATACACAAAATCTTAAGAAACATCTGCAATTTAGAATGGGATTTTGAAGTCCCACTCAGTATCAGCAATAGGCAATAGACACTTATTAGCTCCATGGATGTATGCTTATGAGTAATTTCCCTGCCATGCAAGTATGAAGAGCTTGTTTTTGAATTTTCTTTGTTGTTTTTTTTCTCCTGGTTTGGGGCTGCGACAGACGTCTGCATTTGGTGGATACTTAAGCTATTCTTACGAGTATAATTAATAATGAGTTCCTTCTTCATTTTTGTTTTCTCTCTGCTATGTGCTTGTTACTCTGGTTGTTTCCTGGTTCTAAGAAATTGATATATATTTCTTTGGCAGGCAAGGCCAACTGACGCATGGACAAAAAAGTAAGGACAAGAGTAAAAACATTTTTGAGTAGTAAGAGAAAGCAGACAAGTAGATTAAATATATTTTTAACAGATGTATGGAATGAAAGTAAGCATTAAATAGAAGTTGCCTGTCATACCACTCTCATATGGAGCTGAGGGGAAAAGGGGAATAGCGAGCACAAGCACAGTGCTGATGAATATCTAGAACTGGGGAAGAGTGAGTGAAGCCTGTGGGATGCAATTGATAATAAAGGAATTGGTGCAGGACAGTAAGCATGGTGCGGGATGTTATTTTTGTGAGCTAGGCTGGTTATAAATCTGTATAAAAAGATAGAATCACAGTGGGAGTTGGGAGACATTGCAACAGGTGGTGGAAACAGGCTGAGCTATGCTAAGAGGGATGAAGAATGTTGAACAGTGGTATGGTGACATCAGGGGAGTAGACACAGAGAGAGGGCATGGATTCAAGCAAGGACTGCAGACATAGTGCATGATCGAGCAGCAGCAGAATTAAGGAGAAGGTCAGACAGGTGGTGAGGGGAGTAGAAACAGAGAGAGGCCATGGATTCAAGCAAGGACTGCAGACATAGTGCATGATCAAGCAGCAGCAGAATTAAGGAGAAGGTCAGACAGGTGGTGAGGGGAGTAGAAACAGAGAGAGGCCATGGATTCAAGCAAGGACTGCAGACATAGTGCATGATCGAGCAGCAGCAGAATTAAGGAGAAGGTCAGACAGGTGGTGAGGGGAGTAGAAACAGAGAGAGGCCATGGATTCAAGCAAGAACTGCAGACATAGTGCATGATCGAGCAGCAGCAGAATTAAGGAGAAGATCAGACAGGTGGTGAGACTCAAGAGATGTGGCGGGTGAAAGAACAAAGGGGACTTGCTTTTTCAGGGAGCTCAGCTTCAAAATCAGGGCCACAGTAGCAGGAAACGAAGACATACCAGACATATTAAGAGAGTTTTCTTCTCAGATATGGGGGTGTTTGAAAATTTACAAAGTTGGTAAGATATGGAAGGGCCTATAACACTTGATGAAAAGCAGAGGTAAGGCTTGGGTGGGGACATAGAGAAGAAAAAAAATCACAGCAGGTTTTAAAAGTTTGACACTTGGAAAGGCATGCAGACAGGATGAGTTTTGTAAGGGCCCAAGGACATGGAAGTCAGCAGAGTGATTTGATACTTCTTGAAGTGGATAGTGATACAAATAAAAAAATAAATTATGCATAGAAAGTCATGCATAAGGTACAGAAGATGGTGATGAAAATGTTAGAAGGGCATCTAGTTTCAAGGGAAGAGAAAGACTGGGAGAAGATGAGAAGTAAAGATTTGTTTATATATTTATTTAGTTAGTTTTTATGTAAGGGATAGTAATTGCTGATGGCATACTGGCAGATAAAAATGAGAGTGCCTTTAAAAATGTTTAACAAGTACAGCAGAAATTTGGGATGCAGATGGAAAGATGGTTAGAATATAAGAGACTGAAAGTGTGAGTCATGTATACATGGGTATGAGGCATGAAAAGGGATGGAGAAAGTGTGACTAGCTGACTCATTAACTCACTAAAGAAAAACTGAGGACAGGGAAGATGACTGAATACACTAAATGTCGATTGGTAAGTTAAAACGTCAGAACCACTGATGTCCAGTAAGCATGTGGAGAAAACTGCTCTGGCACATGCAAAATTTCTAACCCAAAAAAATAAGGCGTCATTTTTATAGGTTCATAGGATAGGTTAGTTCATAGGTTAGTACTGGGCTATCGGCCCTAGGGCCTATACAAGCCTAGCCATAACAATTCCCCGGATATTTCTTTCTACACTGTTTACTTCCCTGGACCCCTGTCTAGCAGGGCGACTGACATGATCCCGGGGTGAATTTCCTTTCTCCCATCCAATCGTCAATGTTCCTTTTGAAGAGGGCCAAAGAGGCGCTCTGCTTGACATGTATGGGCAGTCAATTCCAGAGTCTGGGGAGTCTCTGGTTCAGGAACTTATCCCACCAGTATGTTTTGTTTATTGTGATGACAAGATTTAGATCCCTGGAGCATGTGACTCTGAGGGATTGGGATTTCTTTAAATGTAGCATGTCCAACAGCTCTGGGTTTGACATGGCCTTGTATGTTAAGCAGAGATTGCCTCTGAGTAGACGATATGTGACAGAGTATAGCCAGAGTTTTTTAAGGCGGTCAGCATAGGGCATCTGCTTTAGGCCTGTGATTCTTTTAGTGAGGTATTTCTGCGGCCTTTATAGTTGTTGCAGATGTCTTGAGAGGTACATACCAAATGGGGCATGGTATTCTATAATGGGTCTAATAAGGGATGAGTACAATGGGGCAATGACCTCTTTTTTTTGGATGAAAAGCCCATAGCGATGAGATGTGCCACATAGAAGGATTCCCAGACTGTTGTGGCAATGTGGTTATTGAAGGTGAGACCACTGTCCACCTGTGTCCCTAAGTCTCTTATCACACTTTCGGTGTTTAGTGTACTGCCACCTATGTGATAATTCACGGGTACATGTTTTTTCCCAAAGGGAATAACTATACATTTCTTGGCATTGAGCTTGAGCCCATGGCTCTGGCACCAAGCATCTGTTTCTGTAAGGCCCTTTTGTAGAGTATCCACATAATTTGGGGATTCAATAATGGCTCCCAGTTTGCAGTCATCTGCAAACTTTGTTAGCCAGAGTCCCTTAGTGTTGGCCAGTACTTCAGAAAAGTAGATACCAAACAAGAGCGGTCCCAGGACTGAACCCTGAGGAACTCCACTTGTCACTTGACTGGAGCTGGATTTGGAGTTGGCTACTTTTACAGTGTGGGTTCTGCCAGTAAGCCAGTTGCATGGGGTCTACCCCCTGCACCCCCAGGTATATATATATATATATATATATATATATACATATATTAACTCCAAAATCACACAAACAACAAGAGCATACTCCCCAACTCTGGGAATAGTGAGATCTCACACACCTGTTAACCAGCTGCTTAGTTGATCATATGCAGTCAACTAAACAGCGGTTAACCAAACACACACTTGACATTCTGGTTCATAGGTTCATAGGTTCATACTAGGCTATCTGCCCTGGGGCAATTACAAGCCTAGCCCGATTTTGTTTGGCTTATGCCACCCCTTAATTTGAGTATACTGTGCCCTTTTTAAGGTTTAAGGTTAGCATATACATACATATATATATATATATATATAATGTGTATATGTATATATGTATATATATATATATATAATGTGTATATGTATATAGATATATATATAATGTGTATATGTATATAGATATATATATAATGTGTATATGTATATAGATATATATATATATATATATATATATATATATATATATATATATATATATATATATATGGTTTCACTTCATAATCTCGAATTGCTGAAATCTCGAATTCATCATGAATCCAAAACCATCACAGCACCGACACTCACAAAGCCGAAACCAGAACACCGAACACACAGCACACACCACACACAAACCACAACACCCACACCACAAAACAAATAAACACACCAAAACACCACACAAGTACACACCTACAATACAGAAATGCAGGGGGACAAGCCCCCCTGCACCCCCCACACCCTCCTACTTATATATGCCAACTCCAAGATAGCACAAACATAAAAAAAAAAAAAAAAAATCACACACATATATTCTACAGTCCCTTGCACACACACACACACACACACACACACACACACACACCCACACACACACACACACACACATACACACACACACACACACACACACACACACACACACACACACACACACACACACAAACACATCCAACACTAACATCTCAATTTACACCTCCCTAACCTAACCCACACATACAAGTCAGAAAAACGCTCACATACACTCACTTACCTGACATTCTGAACACCATCCCAAACAAACACTTCACGTAACGTGCCAGAAATGCATAAGCGTGGATTCAAGATATTCAAATTCGCTCTTATGCACTTTCGGCATTCTGACGTTTCGGCTTCATGGTCTTGAAATGCTGAAAATCGACATTTCAGCAATTCACAATTAGGAAGTGAAACCATACACACACGCACATACATATATAGATATATATATATATATATATATATATATATATATATATATATATATATATGTGTGTGTGTGCGTGTGTGTATTTCTACATATATGAGTGGGTGAGTGGGTGTGTGTGTATGTATGTATGTATATATATATATATATATATATATATATATATATATATATATAAATATATTTAGGTATAGTATATAGAGGTATAAAATGCATATACATATTTGATGGCACTATAATGAACCGAGGAAAAATATTAAGGGTAGTTGCCTAAGAAATGAATAACAAGGATGTACCTGAGGACTGGATTTTTATTTGGCATCTATAGGCTGTGATAAAAGTAAAAGAAACTTATAGATGGGTCTGAGGTGAGTGGGTTAAGAGATGGTAACCGCCTACAAAGGTGGCTTAAGAAAAAAGTCTACAGAATGTTTTTTGAAGAAAATGACAGGGTTGGGAGACTCAGGATAGAAGGGAAGGACTGGGAATCATGGATGGCATGGTTAGAAGACTGATAAGGAAGGGAGGATGGGAAGGGACTGGTTGGCAGTGGACTGTGAAATGGCATTAAGTGGTATAGGAAGGGAGGGGCGATGCAGGCATCTGATGCTATTAGGGAAAAGTAGACTGGAATTTCTTTATCCATATGCACTTCTGTCAATTTGATGTCTGTGAGAGTGCAGGTCACATCGGGGGGGGGGGGGGGAGCCTGTCATCTTCTAGTGGTCATGCTATGTTAGAAAGCTAAGTTAAATGATGTAGATGATGCTGGGTTATTCTTTTTATAAAATGTTGCATGAAAATTCTAATAAATATGAGCTGGCAAAAAAGGTAAGAAATTCATATTAGCTGAAACTGTGTTACAATGACCCCTGGGACTTATGCCACATGGGTCATTTAAATCATTGACTCTCGCTGTAATCTTCAGCTTCAGAAGTAACCACCACTATAGAACTATGACAGCATTACCATTTAGTTCTAGGTTTTCTGAATTACAGTATTTATCTTGTGCATGCCGCGGTGGTACAGCAGTAGCGTTGTTACCTCACAGCAAGAGGTTCTTCCGTTCGATTCTCGGCTGGGCTTGGGAGTGCCTTCTGTGTGGAGTCTGCATGTCCTCCCCGCAGTTGGGTAGCATTTGAAGGACATGCGTGCCATGCCTTTGTTGAAGGTTGGGCATCGAGCTGGCACCTCGGCGTTTCGTAAAAATCTACTGCCAATCATTAGCGGACCGGAGTTCCGCTGTGGCGACCCCTTACCGGGAAAAGCTGAAAGACAAACAACAACATGTGAAATCTACAAGAAATGGAATTTATACTTGCTATAAGAATCACTATGTAATAATGAGGTAGAAGATGAGAAAAAGAAGTGGGGCAAAGCCTTAGTACTTTATTTTATTTGCTGTATATACTATATGCAAAATTACAGGATTAAAAGTATTAATAAATGATTTAATCTGAAGCAATAACTGTTGCTCAGTGTATTGAAGTAAATAGTATGTAGACACTGTGATGCCAGCATGTAGTATCTAGTCTGAAATATTTGTTTGTAGTACTAAACTGAATGAGAAGATTTCCTTCCACAAATACATAGTTAGAAAAGGTCCGTATTATTAAAGCCAAGAAGTGGCTCCAAGTGCATACATGGGCTAACATACTACAGCTACAGTATTTCCCAGACTCAAGTTGTATAACCTCAGGTGTCTACTCTGTCATGCTAATCTTTTTTTTTTAAAGCCTAAAGAGTGTTAGTTTTTGCACTCCAGCTGACAGACGGTTCTAACTGACAAGCAGTGTTTTGTGTGTGAAGTGATACTGTACAGATTGCTGGAATTCCCTCTTGCTTTGCTTACACTCAAAAGCTTGAACATCTGTTCACAATGCTCCAAGACTGTTTTTTTTTCCAGTACTTAAAGTAGATAACTATATTCCATTTTAGTGCATTCTTTGTGTGCCTCTCTAATTACAGTGTCTTGGTTCTGTTCATAGTTTTAATCTCCTATGATATTAGCTAGTATAATTTCCAAGTGTAGGGCCTCTTGGTCATTTTAGCGTGCATTCAGTAATGTAGTTCCAAACTCAGAGTGATGCATTCAGTGGCAGTTAGACCAAGGCCTTAAACAGTAGTATGAGCACAGTCTGTAAAATGCATCACAGCATTTTATATTCTGAAAGTATAACATTTCTGAAGTTACAGCTTACAATACCCAGATAACATCCTTCATACTGTACCAATGAGCATTTGTACAGCTCACTTTTCTCATCACGGTTGCAGCTTGCCTTCCTTATACTAACACAGACAGTTTCAAATAAGTCATTTATATTTTATTGCATCCCATCTTCATTTTTCACTACTTATTTTTATTGTGGCAATGTTATGTATGTAATAGAGCTACCTTTTAGAATGTGATCAGTGTCCATATAGAGCACCTACATATTTTATGCATATTATAAATGTGCTACTGTCACTTTTTAAATAATATCATCTGCCCTCTATAGCAATGCCACATTTTCAGTGTCTCCATTTATTCAAGTAGAAGTAACTATTTACTGTCAGCCGTTTGTTTATTTTTATTTAACTATATATTTATGTTTGATAACCAGGTGGATAGGCTACCCCAAGGACCCCTTTCATCCATGAGTTGGATGCCAAAATACAAAACAATACTCTCATATATAATACTGTATCATGCCTATGTAGTGTCCAGTGTCATTCCTCCCATCCAGCACCCCTAATCTCTAAGTTGAAGAACAAAAGGAAAGGTTTGCTCTACGATCTGCCTTTCCTCAGCAAGCCAAGTCCATTCTTTCCAATCTTTACCTCTCAACTCAGAGTTGTGGAATTAAAAAAAACTCTTTCAACTTTTGAAAAATGTGATCAAGTTAATTGCTACAACTTTTACCACACAGGAAACACTGAACCACTCCACTCCTGACTGCAAAAACAGTATCAGCATTCATTGTCATACTTGTGTTCACAATCGCTGGTACAGAAATGAACGGCAGTACTCACTACCCCTGGATCAGCATCTGCTGATCATGTCCCCCTAATAATCTAAACCCAGGGCAGCTGCCCCTTCACCACACCTTAGCTACACCTCTGTAATACAAAGCACATGAAATACATGAAGTCCAAAGCCAACATCACTTGGCAATGGAATGTACATAAACACCTTACATGAAAAATACATTCAGAACAACAAAGGTGTTGATAATGGAGATAAGTACAGTAGAAACAACACCTAGAGCTGAGAAAGTGTACTTACATGCTAGAGACAATGTTCTGCATCTTTTGGTAGAACTCGTTCCTATTATAACCGAGCAAATTGAAGAGTAACATTATATATGTAAAATGACACACAGCATATTAACTGAACAAATATTTCTATCTGTCAGACCTAAGACATTCTCATAGTGGGCCATGACTATAGTAGGGTATTAGTAATAATGAGAGAGAGACGTAGGAAGAACTGTGAGCAGGAGAAACAAGTGTTGGGAAGTCAGAGATTAAGGACAGAAAGAAGGGATGAAAAACAGGGTATAAAGGATCCTTAGGGTAATTGTACAGCAGACACATAGACAAATTTATTTACATATTTACATAGCTGGAGCCATTGGTGTGATGTACGGAATGTATTTTAGATGGCAAAAAGCAGTACTAAATGTTGCTGTGCTGAAGGTTTCCTTTTAGTCTCTGCAGCAATACATTATGCTATGTTTTTCTGAAGTTCTATCACCTTCTTTGCAGAGTTTTCTCTGTGACACTATTACATTCAATAAATTAATTCTCCTGTCTTCAGTGGAACTATTTTTATTTTGGTCCCCCCATCATTTTTCTCTGTAAAACTAACACTATTGCATGCTCACTCAATTCATAATACAACTCACTGACTGCCCTTGCAGTTTTTGTGTCTTCACCACAGTGCACAACTCTAAAATCATAGCAGAGGGTTCATAGTCTCAGCATCAAAATGGTGGCAATGAGTAATTTGCGTACTTATACTAGCAATATATGTCACACGCACACAAACAGATTATATTAATGCTTGTATTTGTTGACCAGGTAGAGCAAAGATCCTCCTGGTCAAACTCAGCTGGAAGCAATTCACTGAACAGAAGTTAATGTTTACAGTAGAATGTATCCCTAGTGTACTAAAAAAATGTATAACTGTACACTTTTATCCGCAGTGTATTGTTATGAAGTCCTTATAGTTATTACATGCCTGTCTTTTTCCCCGAGGCAAACCATTGTGTGAATACATATGTCATTTTGGTTAACTTTGTTAAATGTAAGTATTCCTTTAAGTAGCAGCATTTTTACATAGTCCATTAGTTGGCATAACATAGGTGCTAAAACAAACATATTTATCCATAAAACAGATATCTTGTTTTAAATGCACTTTTTAAAATACAGTATCTATCCAAAATTATACTTGCTTGGATTATACAAGATGGATATATATTTATTCAAAAGTTTACACTTGACATAAACAAGCCATTAAAGTCCTACAAATGTATCTCTAAACGTAACAAATGCCATTTCTTTAATGTACATTTTCATAAGTGCAGCATATTTGCATTGAGCGAGCATATGATTAGTACTAAACCTCTTATCTGGTATCAGTCCTTGTATTAAAAACTTAAGATCTTTAATGATATTAAAAAACATCTGTCTTCCTGAATTATTTGGTTTAATAGCCTAAGATTTACTAGTGTATTGCACTATGGATGAAAATGAGTAAATGGCATCATAACTTGGCAGTCTCCAATTACTAAAGAGCAGTACCTCTGCTTATTATGCTAAATACTCCTCTGACAATTAACTGTCCTCACATCAGTGACACTGTAATACTGTAACGTTCCAGCAATCTGATCACGGATTGCTTAACAAATGCCTAGCTGCTTAACTAATCAAGGAGTACAGATACACTGGAGCAAATAGTTGTATTCAAAATCAATTACGGAAATCAGAGCAGTCTGTCACAGGTGACACAGTCAAGATGTATGCTACTATAAATGTGGTCACCTATGTGTCCACAACTCCTCCTCCTTTAGTACTTCTTACATGTGATTGGCTGAACCTGGTCTGTACTATAGGCAACTTTTTACTGTACCAGCTCTGCCATGTGGTATGACCTCCATTTTAATGTATTCCTGCCCTGCGTATACCATAAATTAACCTTTACTGTGCTCAATGTCCCACTAAAATGCAACCTTATTTCCAGGATGTCTATGTAGTACAGGTATCATTATTTTTGCATTTTTTATCTCACTGTAGTGAGCCACCTTATGTTGTATGCAATTTCTCAATGTCATATAGCTGCCTATTCATTATATCCACAACACCACTAAAATGAAATTAACTTTACAAGTGTGTCCACCATTATTATATCTTTATTACAGCTTGAAACTTTTCAGTGTGGCTGCAATTACCATCTCTTTAGTATTACATGAATTGCATTACAGTCTGTTCTCCAAATCCTTCTGATCACTAGAGTCTAAAATGTTTATTGGGATATATCTTTCAATACATCTGTTTATTCTTGATGGTGACAAATATCAACCACCATTAACTTTATTGTCCAGTCCATGTGTATTGTGTATTGTGCAATCTTCTACGTTGGAGAAATATTTGAGGAACACCAAACAGATTACATTAATCAAATCATGTTAGTATAGTTTCATAGTTTAAAGGAAATGTACCACATCCTGATGAGCAGAATCTGAGTCCCACAACTCTCATCTGAATACTGTGTGATGAAATAATTTAAGTAGACTGAAGCCCCGTGCTTATCTCTGAAAAGAGGTATTTATTCCTAGTTGATCTTACTTGGTTAAAAAAAAGAATTAAGAAGTAGCAAATAAATTTCCACTAAATATTTCAACATGTACACTGATTTTAAGATAAATACTCACAGCATACTTTGAAACAACAAGATCATTACACTAGGTAGCATGAAACACAACTCAGGAGAAAACATATGTAAAGCTTCTATGTAAACACTAATATACTATAAATGAAACTAAATTGGTAAATCAGACTGAGTATAACAGAAAGGCTTGTTATTAGTGAGGGAACCAAGTCAAGGATAAAACTTCAGGGGCATTTCAGGTAGAAAGGCCTAGCTATGTACAAACATATGTATATAAATAGAAAATAAGAAAATGTAAGTGACCCAAGATTGGGACAATGAGAGAGGATAAGCATAATCTGGACTGGAAGAGTTGGAGAGGGATTTCTGAGCTGGCTGGATGTGGGACAGTTGTTTAGCTAAATGAACTATGGTTAGTAGAAGATATTAAGTCTGTTGGGACTTGATCAGCTTAATGGTAGAATATGGGTAATAGATTTGATAGTCAGTTAATCAGGTGAGACAGGGTAGAGTGAGATTGAATAGAACATAACAGTAGCTTAGTAAGGAGATGGAGTTATGAAGGACAAAATGGTAGAGGGGATAACAAATGTACAATTGTGTTCAGTGGAATACAGACATGTGGGGTTGCATAGAATAAGGTGAGGGGAAACAGTGGAAGATGCAAACATGAACAACAGGTTAAGGAGAATGAAGTCAAGGAATCCTGAGAGCAATGACTAGGGGTGTAAGAGAGACAGAGCCAATGGTGGCTTGTAGATACCTACACCAAAAGGAGATGTGAAAGAAAATGGGATATGGAGGGGCTCTCATCAGGATGGAAGCATAACATGACATATTACCAAACAAAAAAAATAAACAAGCATCTCCTGAGGCGGGCAGTGTCAACCCACATCCACCAAACATGGTAGTCTGGCCCCAGAGTTTTGCCGCTTATTCCAAAACTTGTTACTTAATCTTCCAAAACAAAATATTTTTATGTATCATACTCTAGACTTCCACATATATGTGTGTGTATGTATATGTATATATAAATATATATATATATGGATTCACTTTAGAAGATCGAATTCCCAAAATCTCGAACCTCATATGGTCGAGACCAAAAGATCGAGTTTTGGAAACTCGAACTTCTAAAATGAAACGCAAAAAAAAAAAAAAGTCAAACATTGCTTTTGCAGGGGGGCTTCGCCCCCCACACACCCCCTACTTAAATATACCAACTCCGAGATCGCACTACAGTGGGGAAAAGGGAAATCTCCCATATTGCGCTGTATGCGGAAGTGCAAAACGGGAGATTTCCCACTTCCTGTCAACACCACAAAAAAGATAACAACATTACGTACACACAGAGCATACAAGAAGCCTTGCCTCTGTGTGCACATAACGTTTTAAGGTAAGTAAAGTGTTATTTTTTAAAACTTTACATATTCGATATACTGACATGTCGATCATATGGTCTGTACTATAGGCAACTTTTTACTGTACCAGCTCTGCCATGTGGTATGACCTCCATTTTAATGTATTCCTGCCCTGCGTATACCATAAATTAACCTTTACTGTGCTCAATGTCCCACTAAAATGCAGCCTTATTTCCAGGATGTCTATGTAGTACAGGTATCATTATTTTTGCATTTTTTATCTCACTGTAGTGAGCCACCTTATGTTGTATGCAATTTCTCAATGTCATATAGCTGCCTATTCATTATATCCACAACACCACTAAAATGAAATTAACTTTACAAGTGTGTCCACCATTATTATATCTTTATTACAGCTTGAAACTTTTCAGTGTGGCTGCAATTACCATCTCTTTAGTATTGCATGAATTGCATTACAGTCTGTTCTCCAAATCCTTCTGATCACTAGAGTCTAAAATGTTTATTGGGATATATCTTTCAATACATCTGTTTATTCTTGATGGTGACAAATATCAACCACCATTAACTTTATTGTCCAGTCCATGTGTATTGTGTATTGTGCAATCTTCTACGTTGGAGAAATATTTGAGGAACACCAAACAGATTACATTAATCAAATCATGTTAGTATAGTTTCATAGTTTAAAGGAAATGTACCACATCCTGATGAGCAGAATCTGAGTCCCACAACTCTCATCTGAATACTGTGTGATGAAATAATTTAAGTAGACTGAAGCCCCGTGCTTATCTCTGAAAAGAGGTATTTATTCCTAGTTGATCTTACTTGGTTAAAAAAAAGAATTAAGAAGTAGCAAATAAATTTCCACTAAATATTTCAACATGTACACTGATTTAAGATAAATACTCACAGCATACTTTGAAACAACAAGATCATTACACTAGGTAGCATGAAACACAACTCAGGAGAAAACATATGTAAAGCTTCTATGTAAAGACTAATATACTATAAATGAAACTAAATTGGTAAATCAGACTGAGTATAACAGAAAGGCTTGTTATTAGTGAGGGAACCAAGTCAAGGATAAAACTTCAGGGGCATTTCAGGTAGAAAGGCCTAGCTATGTACAAACATATGTATATAAATAAAAAATAAGAAAATAAGAAAATGTAAGT